>NC_064547.1:20790068-21030068 GCF_023856365.1 Brienomyrus brachyistius | reverse complement strand
CACGAGAACTCAACGCCAGAAGGGGAACACACCAGAGCTCAACGCCAGAAGGGGAACACACCAGAGCTCAACGCCAGAAGGGGAACACACCAGAGCTCAATGCCAGAAGGGGAACACATGAGAACTCAACGCCAGAAGGGGAATGCATGAGAACTCAGCATCAGAAGGGGAACACACCAGAGCTCAACGCCAGAAACGGAATTCATGAGAACTCAGCATCAGAAGGGGAACACACAAGAGCTCAACGCCATAAAGAAAACACATGAGAGCTCAAAACCAGAAGGGGAACACACAAGAACTCAACGCCATAAAGAGAACACAGGAGAACTCAACGCCAGAAGGGGAACACACAAGAACTCAACAACATACGGAGAACACACAAGAGCTCAACGCCAGAAGAGGAACGCATCAAAGCTCAAAGCCAGAAGGGGAATGCACGACATACAAGAGCTGAACACCAGACACACAAAAGCTCAGCACCAGAAGCTCAGCACACCTTTAACCCTAAACCTAACCCTAACCCAGCCCTAATCTTAACCCTAACCCTAACCCTAACCCAGCCCTAATCTTAACCATATGTATCCGAACAAAGTACAAGTCTACCAAAAAAATGGTCCCCACAACGTGAAAATAACAGGTTTCATTTTGGTCCCTTCAATGGAATGTATATGTGGAGCACACTAAGAGAATTATAGGTTATTACGTAATATCATAAATGTTATTTTTATTTCATGATTAGTCGGTCATTGGTAACTTCTATGAACTCCGTGCAGCCAAACGTGCAACAACTTTCCGAAAGTTGCACCATAAAACTCCACTAAAAGTATATTTCCTCAAATGTGCAATAAATTCCAGTTAACAAAGACATTTTTATTGATAAACAGATGTCAGTGTTATTGGGTAGCGGGCGCTGTAAAAATGCTCGTAAAAGCTGCAACATCTTCGATGCGCTTCGACGCTGCGGGAACCCCGTCTCTGTCCAGCTCATCAAAACACGGGTCTTCGTCGGCCCTCCCAGGCTGACACCTTTACTCAAAGTGACTGTTTACCCAGTGACACAGCTGTGGGCCTTACCCGGGGGCATGTCGACGTCCTGGCCATGGGTTTGACTGGCCACCGAGACTCACAGCATCTGTGCATCAAAAGCAGAATCTTTGCAATTGTGACCAACCCTCACGAAGTAAAACTGAAGACTTAGTCCAAGCAATATGTTAACTTGATAATGTGTTCCATCCATCCATCCATCCATCCATTCATTCATTCATCCAACTGCTTGGTATGGCCAGGATATGCCCTGAACGGGATGTCAGTCTAACCTGTAACTCTCCAGATCTCCAGCTTTTACAGGCATACTGCCTTCTCCCTCCATGATACAAAAAAAAAATTGGATGAAAATTATATAAATATGGAACATATATATCATACATAATACAGTGCAAAAAGTCTTAGCCAGTCAAAGAAAACGTTTGAAGCCATGTATCTGGATAGTAAGCATATATTTGCTCAGGAAAAAAAAAACACACAGAATTTAATATAACACAACAAATTAACAGTAACACAATAAAAACTAAGAAGAATTTCTTCTGTTTTCCGCAAAGTTACTGATGCCTTGTTGGATGGCTGAAAGAACATCGCTTTGGTTCCCAAATCTTTCTTCTTCTTTCTTCGGCCATTCTACTGTATGTAATCCTCAATTACGAACACCAACTGAATTAATTAATTCAATTAGTTAGATAACTTGATGAGGTATACATTAGTCAAGCATGGTATCCTAGTAGCCGGGTCAAAAAATACATGGGCGTACTGGATGGTTACTGGTTTGACTTTTGGGGAGGCTTTGAAATGGCTCAGCTGTCGATGATGTACACGATATGATGTACACGATATGATGTACACGATGTGATGTACACGATGTGATGTACACGATGTGATGTACACGATATGATGTACACGATGTGATGTACACGATATGATGTACACGATATGATGTACACGATATGATGTACACGATGTGATGTACACGATATGATGTACACGATATGATGTACACGATGTGATGTACACGATATGATGTACACGATGTGATGTACACGATATGATGTACACGATGTGATGTACACGATATGATGTACACGATATGATGTACACGATATGATGTACATGATATGATGTACACGATATGATGTACACGATATGATGTACACGATACCATAGTTTTACACCAACAGTACTTGCCCAGTACTGTAAATGATTATAACACTATGCATTTTGTGTGTTACATATTACCCATGAAACTCCCAGTAGAATATAATTTACACAATTTCTAAGCTACATTCTGTTCAGTACTAGGAATAATACTTGCATTTACTCACCCACCTCTCTAACTGTCCCTTTCTTTACACCATAATGAAAGAATTACAATTAACTAGTTCCCAATGTGATCACTCTACCTCTTTATCCTGATGGCAGGGATGACACAAAATTGAGACTTCTGTTCTTGCCTAATCCGTTCGTATGTGTTACTTGCTTTTTCGCCAATCCGATGGGAGCAGATTCCAAAATGGCTGAAAAGCATCATGCAAACACTGCATGAATGTTTGGGGAGGGGGGGGGTTCCACACATTTAGTTTCCTCTTTTTATAAACAGGCTATTCATTAACACCTTGTGTTATAGAGCCACTCACTGTAGTTACATTAGCGATGGAATATCAAGCTATTTGTCTCTGAAAACTCTGAGAATCGGTGAAGAATTGAAGGATAACTGATACCAGGTTCTAAATATCTGTTCATCAGATTTCTTGCACATAATCACCCAGGCGGCCTCTGGATGTGGCCAATTAACAAGCAGTGATTTAGTTTTTCATGGAGTGCAACTCATCAGTCTGTTTCATGGCTATGTAGTCAGTCTTCACTTTCCTTGTTTTCGTCTTTGTTTTGCTCTATACGTTTGTCTGCACTTTACATACCGTGCTGTTGTGGACACGAGAACTTCCCCCCGGGATCAATAAAATGATCTCGTACTCAGTTAAGTCCAGCAGCCCGGTAGATAGGGTACCTTTTCTATAAGGAAAGTCCTCACTTAACAAGTGAGTTCTCTTCCTTTGGCTAGGTACTTAAGAAAACTGATTGGCAAGCAAGGAGCTGACCCTTACCGATATTTCAAGAATTCTGTCCCGGTAGTGGGTTTGTCTCAGCCATCTTTAGATATTGTTTTAATGTCACCTCTGCACCATTTATAATATTTTTAGTGTATATATAAATGTTTATACAGTAATAAAATACAGATTAAAGGAAATCACTGCAAATACTGCAAATGCAGGCCATGGTTTTTATTTATTCTGAATTAAAAAAAGGTCTAAAAGAGTGTCCAAGTTGATATCTAATGTCGCGCTGGCGTTTCCATGACCAAAGTTCTCGTACAGCAAGCAATACCGGCTGGCATGGCGAAACCTGCACTGCATCCACAGTAAAGCACTGCAAACCAACGGCCTACCAGCTGTTGTATAATCACAGCTACAGCCAAATGGAAAGTTTGCATTTGATTCAGAAATGGATTGAGAATTTTTATTTGCATCAGTATAATTCTTGATTTATCTCCAGGCAAATCATTCATTAATGCTCTGCCGTTGTTGTCGATGTTATTTTAAATTCAGCGTCTGTCACTATGTTCCACTGATTTGGAACTGACTGTATATAATTACTTATATTATGTCACTCTTACGGAATACAACCAAGCCTTTGATTGGCCAAACTATAGGATGTTCTCTGGACTACAGTAAATATGTGTGGACATCTTAAAACTTGTGAAGAATTTCTTCACATGGGGGGGGGGGGTCACAGTTGTCATTTGGGGGGGGGGGGGGTTGGCAGGAAAACAGGAAGTGTGCTGATGGCTTTCAACATTTACAAATACTACAGACAACAAAGAAAACCATAGATTTCAGTGTCAGAGGCATGATTTCGAGAGTTGAATACTGCCCCCGGTGGCATGGAGTACTTCCGCTGTATTCAATACTACATGATGTTTTTGTGTCTCCTTTATGTTTTTTATTTTTGCGTCGCGTTAATGTTCACGAGCTCTCGGCTTTCATGACCACCATAGAATCGGCAAGAAAAATCAATGCGACAGAAATGATGAAGTCAGAACCGAACAAAAAATACTTTTTAAATTTTCTGCATTGAAAGCGTTTAACCGCCAGCATAACAGAAAGAGTGGCCTTTACAGACAGCGATTGTGGTGATCTTCTGAGCAGATGCTTCATGGACCATGAGCACATCTGAGCTTCTTTTTGTGAGTCAAACAGCAGCGATCCTCACTCTCCAGCAGGACATCTCACATCATCCACATACCAGTTGTTTTGCTGTTTCTTTGAAGGCTACTCATCAACCTGAACTATAACGTCTCAAATAGATGTTAAAACATCACCTATAACCCTACACTATATGTCTGGAGATGGGGGTCATCTCTCTTTCCCACTGGAAACCTTGTGTGGCACTCAGTAAATTCAGAGGTAATTGAGACCAGAGGACTCTGTGCTCTGCTTTAAAACCCCCAGAGCGATGCAGCTTTCTGCAATTTTCCTTTACAGTCCCTTTCCTAAAATTAGCATGTGAAAGATGATTATGCAGTTGCGACTATTGTGTATCCAATGCCATAAATATAATGAGACATCCCAGGCTGCTGTGGGAAGTTCGTGGATTTTTCTCTGCAGGGTTGAGGTGAGCAGACCGGCTGTTACATTAAGCCTGCGTGTGATTTTTTTCCTGCGTGAATTAAGGCAGTGAAATGCACAGCGGCCCCTAGACCCATGCGGGCAACAAGACACAGATGGTTTTTCTTTCATTTTTCTTCACTCACGGTGTTTAATAGGAAGCAGTCAGACAAGATTAGTTCACCTGCAGATTGAAGTGAAATCTTACGTACGCACAGTGGGTGACCAGAATCAGGCCTGACACACGACCCCTGATTGCTGACTAAATGCGTTACCGTACATCAGTAGGACAAGATATGTTGCTGCCAAAATCTGACGCAAAACATTGCATTTATTTATTGATTTTTTATGCCGGTAGATAACGCTGCATGATTAATAACAATTTAGCTGCAATACTTAATTTATTATTTGATTAGTCTGCTGTACCAGCATACATTTCAATTAAGGGTCTTCATCAATTATTCAAAAAGTAGTCTTGGTGTAATACCTCGCAAAAACACTTGTAGATTTGGAGTGGAGGACAACATAAAGCAAAAGGGGCAACTTTTCATCTCGTATACTGTAAACATCAACTGCACCAGAGGAGCATTAGTTAACGAGTGACGATGACCCAAATTCTCAAAATGTTCTCCCGAAATGAGGGGATGAACCTCAGGTAACAAGAAGGGTTCGTCAGAGGGAAGCTCTCGGCCATAAATTAAATACCAGATCAAATTAAATATTTAACAGGCTCATATAATCACGAAGGAAACAGAATTACAGGCTGACATTTGAGCGGACCGTACCTGAGTGAGCGGAGATATGACTGTCCAATCAAAATCACACTCCCAAGGAGTAAGAAAAAAGCCCAACTGCCATCACTGACATGTCGTAAGAGGCAGCCTTTGATTCGCTCACATTTTGTTAACTCATTAAGAAGAAGGACATCTTAGGAGAACTATAATTGGACTGTGAGGTCTCTCTGTGTGGTTACCCTACAGCGGCAATGATTATGAAAGCAATAAAACCACACGTCATTCAACATATCTGACCTTCCCTGCAGAAATGATATCTTCTTCCAAATATAGACCGTGAGGTGATTTTGACCACGACTTGGAAAGACATTGCGAAGAGACCCACTGATGTCTTTATACTGTCAGGGGGAGCATCCACGTCAGTCAGACACAGGCCTTTGATAGTCGCATAATCCCCACCCTGGTACTAAAGCAGAAATAGAAGCGCTCAGCTTTTCAATAACTCGAGAGTCTGCCCACATTTCACACAGCTCCATGTTAAATACTCGACGAGATGCTATCTTTGCCAAAGAAGCCCCTTTAAGGTGTCTGTTTTACTGCCTGTGGCAAATTCCGCCCCAAGCTCCCCTGCGTTTGTTTGTGGATGAAAATGTTGAATAGCTGAACTTGCCCTTGACTGTAACACTGTCTTGGCAGAGGGGAGCTCGTGTTGACTAGTATCTAACAAAACACCTCTGCACATTCCCTGCTCCCTGACAGTACTCATTTGGCATATAGCTACACAGACAGGCAGAGATATATTTGTTTAACATACTCATGTGTTTTTTTTTTCTATTTAATCTAATTTTTTTGGTAGTACAGTGTTGGTGAAATGTTCAGGGATTTTCCCTACACTGAATATTCGGTCAAACTTTATTCAAAGACGACTGTTAATAATTAATTACTTACCAATAACTGACAATAAGTTATTCAATGCTTTAAATCACTTAATACTCCAGATATTCATATCTAATGCTGTGGCATGTTGTTTAACTGATATGGCAGCATAGATAGCTCCAATGTGACATACTGTAGCTTTAGAAAATGTACAGATAAAATATCTGCATACGTTTTTCACGTTGTAGAGTTTTATACCTGGTTAACTGTATTATTATTAACGATAGTTCATAGTTTTGCTGGCTATCAGATGTTTCAGCATTCAGCGGCCAAGAAAAATATGTAAATCAAGCTTAATATGGAAAAGCCCGTCATGGAAGAGCAGTACCGACAGTGTAGCTGGCCCAAACAGAAATCCGTCACTCGTCATCTCTAACCAGATTCCGGTTTGCTGGAAAAATCTCCCCCAGTTTCAATTATTATCCTTGTATTTTTTCAGGCCTCCAGGCAGCTTCGGTTCCAGTGGCTGAGTTAACAGCCACAGTGTCTTACACAGTTTGACAATTTGTTACACTCAACCTGGACGTAACACAATGTCCAGCACAATCAATATTAATGGCAAATACAATGGAAGCTTGTTAACCCACAGTGGCCTCAGATAAACTCCCACAAATACTGTATGTTCTCTCAAGTATCACAATTCAGCCTTTATGATGAATAAAGATGCATCTTTGACACGTTTCATGAGAACTTAAAATCTCTCAATTTTTGATTTTTGGGCGGTACCTCAGTAGAGGACTCGCGGTATCTAGAATGATTGTACTATGATGGATGACATGTGTAATGCTACACTACACTGTATGGGTGCTGGTGACGCTATTGGTTCAGAATGTTGAACGCTATTGGTTACAGAGTGTTGAACGCTATTGGTTCAGAGTGTTGAACGCTATTGGTTACAGAGTGTTGAACGCTATTGGTTCAGAGTGTTGAACGCAGGGATAGAGAGTTGCATGCCTGATCCTGCCCATCCCTGCATTCCGTTCTTTCCAATTGATAAGTTATCAAATCTCTCTGTACTTACTGCCAAACATTTACTTCCCAAATACAGCTCCGGAATTTCAGTTATACTGCTAATTAAGCAATTAAGTGCAAAACATACAGTACGTGACCATAAATACGGTCCTTTTGCAAGTGAATGACCACTCTGGTCCAGAGGGTAGAGGGCGTAGGAACGGCGGCTCAGCTGCATTTGCGCTCCTGTCCCCTTGACAGCCCCCACTCTGCCTGATGACTGCCGTGACCATGAATTCTAGTGGATTCTGCATTATCAATCAGAGTGACATATAAAGATGTAAAATGCTAATGGTCGCCATCCTGTCTTTGTGAAACACTTACTCCAAGTGCAACTTAGTAGAAAATACCCCCCCCCCCCCCCCAGAAACTGATTTGCGGAAGAAATCATTTTCATTTTCAATTACCCCTGCTGGTTTGTGATGTTCTCACATGGCGTAGCACGTGATTTGCATGGAGACATTCGCCAAGATAATTTCTGACAGGAGTTTAAGCACAGTTTTGATTGCTGGAAGACATCATTATTAGTATTCCCTGGAGATGTGCAAATAACTGTTTTAAGAATAAATAATTACTTTTTTAATGATCTCGTCTCTCTATTAAGTCCACAGTTGTGTGCTAATGAGCCCAATATTTTTACGGAGGCTCACATAATGTTTTATATGATTAGCAAAACAAATAAGCAAATAAATGACCCATTGATATTGAACAGTGAAAATGCACTAAAGGTAGAAGTCTCTGGTTTCTTTATCCTGTTGTGGATTAGTAGCTAAAAAAGGGGATGCGTGACAACCAGGCTATGTGCTACCTGTAAGTTAGGCCGCATTCGGTTAATCAAAGGGCTTCCCATACATACTTGCTCAGTTATGACGCGTTTCCCATCTGGTTTGACAATCTGTTTTGATAAAATTCAGTTGTTTTTTTTCCTTCCCGTTACTCTCATCTCTGTGCAATTGATGTTTCAGCGTTATGTGTTCTGAAGCAGGCTTGAAGCTCAGACGCATAAACAGATCGGCGGGATCTCAAGGGACACCGACCTAACAGATGAATAATTCTCTAAAATAATTTAAAATAATGAACGTGATCAGGCTCCATCCCAGCCAATGATATACTCTGCCTGTCACCGGGACACCTACACAATCCTCCTCGCATTATAGGCTCCCCAAACTGTGCGGTGCTCCTCCCAAACTGTGCGGTGCTCCTCCCAAACTGCATGGTGCTCCTCCCAAACTGCATGGTGCTCCTCCCAAACTGTGCGGTGCTCCTCCCAAACTGCATGGTGCTCCTCCCAAACTGTGCAGTGCTCATCCCAAACTGTATGGTGCTCTTTCCAAACTGTGCGGTGCTCCTCCCAAACTGTATGGTGCTCCTCCCAAACAGCATGGTGCTCCTCTTAAACATGCATGGTGCTCCTCCCAAACTGTGTGGCTCCTCCCAAGCTGCGTGGTGCTCCTCATAAACTGCATGCTGCTCCTCCCAAACCACATGCCACTCCTCCTAAACTGAGCGGTGCTCATCTCAAACTTTGTGGCTCCTCCCAAACTGTACAGCTCCTCCCAAATTGTGTGCTGCTTCTCACAAAATTTAAGATGCTCCTCACAAACTGTGTGCTGCTCCTCCCGAACTATGTGCTGCTCCTTCCAAACTGCACGGTGCTTTTCTCAAACTGCATGTTGTTCCTCCCAAAATGCGAAGTGCTCCTCCCAAAATCCATGCTGCTTTTCCCAAACTGCGTGCTGCTCCTCCCAAACAGCATGCTACTCCTCCAAAACCGTGATGTGCTCCACTCAAATTGTGTGGTGCTCCTCCCATGGGTGATGAGAAACAGGGCTAGTGTGCAGTTTGCACGTAAATTAATACCTACTTGAAACTTTATGTTTAAAGCCAACAAATACTCATTTGCAGTGTTTTTCATTGTCACGCTTCAAGAACATGTCAGCAGGTAGCCAGTAGTTTTTACTTCTGGTGGACAGGAATTCATTAGTGAATGGAATCAGGCTACGAATAGACCATAGTTTTCTAAGGGGTCACACCTACCTGGGCATGATTTAAGTCTGACCCCCTATTAATCTACAATTTCATTATAACTTACATAGAGCTAAATTTTATAATGACGCTAATTCTGTGCTTCTTAGAATAAGGGATTGAATATTACACTACAGGATTGAAATACATGTCCCATAATGTTTTAAACTATTTACATTCATGAATCCCAGATTTGCACATTCAAAAAAAAAGAATGTGTAATATTTACAGATTAGACATTATGAAATATGCCACTGAATGTTTGCAAGTCAGTTGTGAAACGTGAAAGAATGATCTTGGCCTGTAAACATTGTATTGCTCAGTAAATACATTTTTCTGTCAGCTAAACAATATTTGTTCAGCTGTTCAGGTTAAATCTTGAATTTGAATCACAAGGTGTGATAATTTAAAGTGATTGTTAAGACATTTTTAAGCTGAATATTTATTCAGTTTGTTTATCAACAAAGCGGGAGGTGTTGCCGGGAACTGAATCGGGAAAGTTCAGGATGCCTCTACGGAATAACCGAGTCCAATTCCAAGGAAACTGACAGCTTCTGCATCACTGTTTTCTTACTTGCCTGAGTTTAACTGATATAACCTGCAGCTTTCTCAGAAGACAAAAAAGGAAGAAAAAAACGCAGCCCTGCTATGTGGGTATACTTTGTATTCTGTTTTACTGAGAACCTTTGTATTACAAAGTCTGACAATGTTTATGACTGCAGAAAAATGCTGTGGGTATTTCCCAGAGACGCTCCCATCCACCGGCTCCGTCTCTTTCTTAAGCTCTCCAGACAACTCCATCATCTTTATTCTCACTCCCACTCCTCCTTTTCCCCACATCTTCTTGTCTTTGACGATGAAGTTGAGGCGTTCTGCAGTTTAAAAAGTTGGAAAAGTTAAGGAAGACGATGCTAAATGGAGCTGCAATAAAACCTTACTCGCCAAGACCCGATCCCCATAAATGGGGGTCCCCATAAAATCATCAGGGGGTCCCTCAATGATAAAATTTGCCAACCTGTGTGTGTGTGTGTGTGTGGGGGGGGGGGTTCTCTGACGATAAAATTTCAGACTGGAGGGAATCAATTGCATGGTCCGGATTCACTGCAGTTATCCACTAGTTGGTGACCGTTGTTATTCACCACACAAATTGCACTTCATCTATTTAAATTTATAAAATAAATACATATAAGCAAAATAAAAACAAACATTTATGTGATGACTATAGCATGTGAAGAGTCATATCTTCCCTGTGTGTGTACCCCGTGTGTTCGATCACTCATGTAATGTAATCATGTAGAAGGAGCAGAATAGACAGGCCCCATCTCCCCTCCCGTCAGCCTCGGGCAGCAAATACGCTGCTGTCATTATCACATTTTTTAATATGGAATTTAATCCTGCAACCCATCTCAGCTAGATCTTAGCGGCTAACCACCTTCCCCAGTGCATCATATCAGTGGAATATAAGAAGGATAGGGCAGCACAAATTGGCGAGGAGGAGTGCTAAAATCAATCTGCGCCAAAAATTGCAAAACAGGAAGCCTCAGGGTGTTTGGGAAGCGCAACCGAAGGTTGTTGTGGGTAATACGAGCATGGAAATGTCACAGCATCAATTACTAAATGATTGAAGACAATCGCGCTAAAGAGGCTTCGGCAATATGAATGAAAATGAATCATTGTTATATAAAAACGGCATGCATTTTGACAGTCATGGACTTCTTCGAATATTTAATTTATATCGGAAATCCAGTGTGCTACCATATTAGCCAACACCTTTTAATTAGAAATGAACCTTTTTCTTTTAATTACGCTTGTTTTCAATAAGCTGCTGTCGTCTTTGCTGCCTATCAATCTTTGAAGGTTTGGCCATGGCAGGTTCCTCTGACAGCGCTCTTGTACTCCCCCTGGTGGCTACTGAGATATGCTGGCGTGCCACGCTTATGTTTTATTTCCAAAGCACACTGGCTGAAGTCAATGAAGAATAAATCTGCTGAAGGTTGTGTGGATTTTTCAAAGGTCAATCCATCCACCTAACTATGGGAAAATCAACAGGCTGAGCCCAGGCTGGGAAGCCTGAGAATGGCTTACATCTCAGGTGTCCTGCTGGCTACACACTGCTTGATAAGGAGGTGCCTTCAGGCCGGGTCACTGTGCTCCACCAGCTTCTGTACTGCCGCCCTGACACAGCTACTGGCCTCCAGTGGAAGACACTGTATGTGATTTTTGGGGCTTCATAAGATGCAGTCAAGCATTCGATAAATTGCCCGTGTCAGTAATTACATTTTAAACGAAACGCGGTGAGCTTCTGCTGTGATTTGGATTTTAGATTCAGCTGAACATTTTGTTTTCCAAAATTACCCAGGAATTGTCCAAACATTATGTTTCATACCTCTGCTGTAGGGATCTATGTACTCTTTTTATTATTTTTCCTGGTTATGCCGGGAGATAATATTAAAGATTTTTCATTTTGGGGGGGGGGGGGGGGACAGTACAACAGCCTGAGCAAGCACTGTGCATTTCATTGAGTTTTAAACTTTGGGTTAGATTAATACTTCTCAGCAAAAGTTGCGAAGTGAGCTATGTGAAATAAATACCCTGTTAATGCTACTGGGAGGAAGTCACGGAGAACACCAGGGCAGCTTCGAACGCGTTTGTACAGCTGTTTGTCGGAGATGCTAAAAATGTGGAACGCTAACACCTGCAGTCACATTACCGTGTCTTATTGTCTCAGGGCCACAAGGCCATTGTGTGCTTTATGGACATCCATCTATCCATCCATGTTCCAAACCGCTTATCCTACTGGGTCGCGGGGGGTCCGGAGCCTATCCCGGAAGCAATGGGCACGAGGCAGGGAACAACCCAGGATGGGGGGCCAGCCCATCGCAGGGCACGCTCGCACACCATTCACTCACACATGCACTCCTAGGGGCAATTTAGCAAGTCCAATCAGCCTCAGCATGTTGTTGAACTATGGGGGGAAACCGGAGTACCCGGAGGAAACTGCGCGTCTTTAGTAAATCCCGACAGTACTATTTCCATGCCAGAACTGGGTTTGAGCGAAAACCGTTAATGAACCTGGCCCTAGGTAAACAACAATTGTATATAGTTTTCTGTGGTTAACTGCATCTAATATTAAAACTAATAATTGTAAGCATTTATACGTTGAATCCCTAAATTCATGAATAATGAACACAAAGAGGAGTATGACGTATGAGTCATTATCGTCAACTCATTACCGTAACATATTAATTTTCCCTAATTTTTAAAATTACTTTTAACACAGTGTCAAATTATACAATTTCACTGTCTAAACTGTTAATTTTGCCTCTAGGGTAGTTAATCAGTTTACCATTTATTGCTGTAAAAAACAAAAGTATTTTATCAAATCCTAGTCATGTGAAAAAATGACAAAACTAACAATAAATTGAACAAAGAGACTCATCTTATCATACAAATTGATTGTTTATTGTGGATTAGGCTACATGCAAATGAAAGTACATTTTGAACTATGAAAGATCTTAAGGTTTTAAAGCATAAAGCATTTAAAGCATTTTATAATCAAACAAATATTGCAAATTACGATTTTTTTAATTGCCATGCACGTGTTTTAAAATGAAACAAACCAGGTACTCAGTTTCCATGTGAGACGCTAACTTAATGTATTGTTTCTAGCTTTGTATTCTGGGACTCTGCTATGTCATGACCTAAACTCTCACGCTGATACTTGGTTGCAATATGAAGAAACCATACAAAATGCATCCTGATGTGACCAGAATGTGGTAACAAGCATTGCTAAGCAGAAAAGCAGCCTTGCTGAGTCACGGCCAGAGCATTTTTGAACCCGAGACCAGAGCCAGCATCTTGGAACCGCTTGACAGAGGGTTCAGAGCTGACTGAACCGGGGTCAAGGTGCTGAAGTGGGGGGGGGGGGCTGCTCCACCTGCAGGAGAATTATTAATACCAGGCCAAAGGCCACCCCCCACCGATGATGCTGGTACCCATGTACCAATGTTCATCTCTCCCGGGTACAAGTCCCCCAACACCCTTCCCTGACCCTCTCCCTCCATCCTCTGGTACACTGCCCCCCCATCCCTCCCCAATGGTGAGAGAACTCCCTGTCTTTGTGAGTATAAGCATGTACAGATGGCTGCATTATCGAACAAGCAGCTTTTTACATTCTGAATGCTTACCTCTAACTGGTCTCCTTGAATAATGAAAACTGATAGAGTGCAATCTGACAGAAATCAAATGATCTAGCATAGAAATTTTGCTCTCAACATTCTACACGGATTTTGGCCTGGACATAATATTAAAGACTGAATCGCATTAACGGGGTTCGATACTTTTTCAGTACGATATGTACCTTATGCAGTGCTGTAAATATCCTGGCAATTCCTATAGTAACCTCACCTACTCCTGCTTTTCTGCCAGGCTCTGCTGTCATTCCATGACTAAGCGTAACGGCATTCAGATGTCCAGAGTTAAACATACATCCACAGCATTTATGGACCACAGGCACAGATGTAAATACAATATCCGAGTCTTCACTGTAATCATTTTCAGAACATCAGGCTTTTCTTGTGATGGTCTATGCCGGACAATCATAATTTCACATTATTTAGAGGGCTGACAAACAATTTTGCAGAAATGCGTAAGTGATTCATGTTCAGAAGCACAGGAAATGGACGGCAGACAGATCTCAGCTGCACCTCCTATTCATCATTTCCAGTGGAAGTCTGCACTTGTATATTTGCCGGCAGAAGAATCAAAAATAAATGAGGATAGAAATAAATAGATGTAGCCTTAACCCATAAAGAATACGCAGAGCCACAGCGCCGAGCAATAATACCTCAAATTTTCTAATATACTCCTTCTGCAGCTCCTCCTGACTTAGTTAACCTGTGTAATGGGGCATAACAAGATTTTATTCTTGAAAGGAAAATCCCATCATTAGTTCACTTCAGACTGACTTGCATGCCGTTGCTGAGGAAATGATACTTCTTTGTAGCCCCTGGGGTTCACTTCTCTTTTAAATATGCAAATTTCACTGAGAATAACATGTTTATAGAGCCACCACCATTGTTTCCGGGATTTATAGAAGCTATGCTTTCATTGACACGCTGTCGTGGGCATGTAATTACCAATTTCGGGCTGACTTGTTTAACAAAAGGGCTTAGAGTAACGCAAGAGTGACGCGGCTTTCATTCATGAAGAGAGCCGATCGCCACCATGCCTGAATTTAACGTCTTGAGCAGAGCCAGCAGATTTTCTGCCATTTGTAGATGCCTCTGCTGGGCTCAAATGCTACCTTTGTGAGTGGAATATGTAAAATTAAGCCATGGACAGAAATAAGAGCTGAATTGCGCAAAACTCTGTGCAAAAAAAGGTCACGTCTGTGCGATGAAGGAGGTGAAATGATGAGGATTTGCTATCCAACAAATGGTTTTAACAGCAGGCAAGAAGCTGAACAAACTCCCCGCGTCCCAAGCCTGTTCCGTACCATTGTTGCAGCATAAAAGGTTTTGCGTCAAAGACAATTAACCAATTAACTGCCGAGTCACAAGTAACTGCTTGCAGGTGAGTAACGGGCTTATCTTTAATCTCCTCATCACCCTACGGAACATTTCTCTCTCTTTACTTTTATTTTTATGCAGTATCAGACACTGAATGTGCTGAGCTTCTCTTTGCCGTTTTCTAAGGATTGGTCAGCTGTTCCTTTCCGAGTATCACATGATTTTCTCACTTGTAATATAATTAGTTTTAAAACATGCCTCAAAGAATGGTATAATTCATTTAGTTTGTTTATAATTGGAACCGCATCTTGAAGAATAGTTCATTCTTTTTTTGTTGGATGACACCGGCAATGTAATTAACTGTAAATGAAATATTAGTCTCAAAAGTTTCTCAAATGCTGTAACTTGAACTTTAATCTTTTCTCTGTTCCCTCACACGCTCACAGAGGCAGAATGCCTGTGCAGGCAGCCTACCCTCCAGAAGCAGTGTCATAAAATGGAAAGGATGCAAACACACCCAATGAAAGGACTCACACGCATGAAAAACGGGAGCGAGTAAAGCTGCTCAGTAGCTGTACAGTCGCACGGGACTCTTTATCAATGCTAATTGGCCTAGCAGGACTCCAGTGACGCAGAGCAACGCGACACGCCTGGGCTGTCAGCGAGCGCCTCTGAAGATGAGCTTCCATTCCCAAGTCACGTCGTCCTGGGAAGCGTTTAACCCACAATCCTCAGCCTGGAGAGTCCGAGCGGTGGCTGAAGGGTAACCACTTTCATTTCGGGGCAAAATGCAGATCAGCAGATTAGCGTGACAGGCCTCAGAGTTTCTGAGGAGCCCAAGGCATGTTCTCAAAGACAATAAATAAGCGAAAGCTACGAGGGTTACCCTTCAGCTGCCTGGCAAGGGCTGAGCAGCAGCAGATTCGGGAAACCCCACAGAAAGACGAACTGGTGTCTGCCGCCCCGAATTCCACAGAGACCTGCGAGCGAGGGATCGTTCTTGATGCTGAATTCCTTGGGAGACGCTTATCGAAATTAAAAAATGTACAAATGGGTGCTCGGAAAATAAACTTTGTTTTTTGATTAATCGAGTCAACGATACGCATCTTAATTACTGTTGAGTGCGCTGTTATCGCAGCTTTGGCGTGTGTACGGGAAGATTGGTGAAGACTGTCGCTTGTCACTCCATCACTTACAGTCTCTCACTGTTTAGATGGTGCTGTGGAGGGGGGTATTCGCCACGTTCTGTCTCCTGCCCGACTCCACCTTAAATATACCGCTTAGGCCGAATACGACATGGTGCCTACTGCCGTTATCTTTTACCTCATTAATATGCGCTTAAATTCCCCTCTGTACTCTGAAGTGCTCATTAAAGAATGCAGACCTGTCTGATGTCTATAGTTTTACATAATTAGAGCCCAAGAGGACTTTTCCCACAAAAGTTGCTAGTTTGTTTTATTCAACATTAAAGGAACAATTTGTTTTATTTCTCAGGGGTTTAACCTTGCTGACAGCAAAGTGAGGAGACTGCAGTTGCTTAGTATTGAAGTTATTATGTGTGAAACACTTGGGCAGGTGACTTTTGCCTGGTGAGCATCTCCTGCAGCCGTCAGCCTATCTTCTGAAAGCCCACTGAGTGTAAAAAGGATACCGGCATTTCATTCGTTACTAACACTACTTAGCCCATTGCGAGGACATCATCATAGAATGAAATGTTTCTTCTCACCACTTACTCCTAAAAGTACATTACTCACACTATCCACTGACTACGCCTCCCAATGCAGTACATTCTGTTGCCATTTGTTTTAATTGTTTCCAATACAACTGCCATCCCATCCAGGGGGTCCCCTGATAGTTTCAGGGATTGGCTCCGTGCCCAACATGACCCTGTACTGGATATGTGGTATGAAAGATGGATAGATGGATGTATTCATATCAGGTTGAGTATTGCTAATACTGTATGTAGCTATATGGTGCCATATAAAAACTGAATATTTTTGTGTGAAGCTTTAACTGCAACGTAAGACACTTACTTATTATATCAACTCTAAAGGGGCGACATGGTGGTGCAGTGGTTAGCACTGTATGGGGCGGCATGGTGGTGCAGTGGTTAGCACTGTATGGGGTGGCATGGTGGTGCAGTGGTTAGCACTGTATGGGGTGGCATGGTGGTGCAGTGGTTAGCACTGTATGGGGTGGCATGGTGGTGCAGTGGTTAGCACTGTTGCCTCACACCTCTGAGACCCGGGTTTGAGTCTCCACCTGGGTCACATGTGTGCAGAGTTTGCATGTTCTCCCCATGTCGTCGTGGGGTTTCCTCCAGGTACTCTGGTTCCCCCACAGACATGCTGAGGCTAATTGGAGTTGTTAAATTGCCCTTAGGTGTGCATGTGTGCGTGAATGGTGTGTGTGAGTGTGCCCTGCGATGGGCTGGCCCCCCATCCTGGGTTGTTCCCTGCCTCATGCCCATTGCTTCCGGGATAGGCTCCGGAACCCCTGCGACCCAGTAGGATAAGCGGTTTGGAGGATGGATGGATGGATGGATGTACAGTATAGGTAAAAAAATCATTATGCAGTTCGACGACCTGTTGAATTTCAAATAATAAAAAATGATGATCAGTAGCCTGTGGTTTGACCTTGCTGTTATGTCCTTCTGTGAGGTATGAGCAATTCATTCCGTAAATATTTATAAACAGGCTTTGTATAAATTGTTTTTAATTTGTAACTAATGCAAGTCACACTGAATGATAGACGCTTCCCCTCTTCATCAAGGTCAGAGTAAAATGTGAGCAGCGGAACATGAACCCGATTTAAGCAAAATCACTTTGCCACTCTCGCTCGGCAGTCTCAAAGGAGGCTTGTAGGGGATTAAGGTGGATGGATGGATGGATGGATGGATGAATGATACATTTTATTAATGCCCAAAGGGAATCTAAGCCTTGTATAACTATATGACTTCATTCATTTACTTTCATTTGTCAGTTACTGCGTCTTATACACAATGTCACATTAATCACTCTGTATAATTGTTTCTGCTTCACATAAATGGCATCGAGATGTAAGATATACTTCTCAGAAATGCAAAGAAATAATTATTATTGGGGGCGCTAATAAACTACTCCAGCAAGATTATAAAATTGCCAAGTGCGTGCGGACTCCTGGACATGCAGCCCTTATTCACACTGGTCCCTAGTGGGAATCCTGCTCTCAGCTTCCCATCTCGGCCAGCACAGGGCCTCCGCTGTCTGGGTGGGCTCCGGCTTGCCGAACCTGCCTACCACCAGAGGGAGCTCTGCTGGCTTCAAATTCCATGCGAATTTTCCCATCGTCTATGATTAAATTGTGTTTTAAATTACAACCGTTTATTTTTACCCAAAAGAATTTTTGCTGTATCAGTGTGAGACACTGCAGAATGAAAGGACATTTGCACTTACAGTGACCTGTGTGACAGGATTACAGTGTGTATTATTTACTGCCTACTGTCTCACAGACTGAAAACAAGCACACTTCTGCAGTATAAATGTAAACGTTCCCTTTCTTTTGCAGCCCTATGTAGATGTGTCACACATGACAAGCCGTCCACCTCTCTGTACACATCACAGGGGTCCCGCTTTCAGCCGCCACATCTATCCAGCTTGAAGACAATGGCAGAGTCACCCTGGGGAGCAGCTCTCTTGCTGGGCCAACATCACAGCTCATCTACTGAGCGTTCTTAGCGCCGGTGCTGCTTCCTGTCTCTTATGCCTGTTTTCGGCGAGAACGGAGGCCATGTTGAACCAGTGGCTTCGTTGAGCCGACACGCTCGCCCACCCCCCATCCCCACCTACACCCCAAGCTCACTGCGCCCGCCTTGTTCTGCACACAGATCGCCAAGCAGAAGCGGCAGCAGAGTGTCCCCAAAACCCATTTCCGCAGCTTAAAAGAACCATACGCAGGAAGAGCAAACTACAGAGATGACACGAGGAGAGCCCCCCCCCCCCCCCCCAGACTCTCAGAAAATGCCTCAGGAGATTTTTTTTATATAGATCTACTTCGTTCCATCCCAACTCTTCTTGTGCCAAAACACCAATAGCAGCAAAATCAGAAATAAACCCAGCCATACATCATGTGAAGGTACTGCTCTGTAATATCATCAAACGGATGTAACGTTCTTCATGCAGAATTAATGCCATTCTGTGTAAACCTGCTGCCTGCTGTCCAAACACTTGGCAAGGTCATAAAGTATTGTTTTGGATTAATTCAGTTTGCTATGCTGTGGTGTGTTAATTTCTGTTATTAATTCCTTGTCAGACACGTGTATCCAGGCAGACTTGTGGAGCTCAGACTTTCACACGTCTGTCTCATATATAACCATATGCTTGTATCAGCATTTAAGGGCACAACAGAGGCAAACGGAATGCTGTTTAATTTATGATACATCAGACATATTTCGTGTTTGGTCCAATTTCATGTTTATGTACAGGTCATGGCAATAAACTGGTTCAAATGTCTGGTAAGATGATATTTTTTCAGACACTGTTTGACTTAGGCCCACAGTGACCCAGATTCAGGAGAATATAGAGGGGCGGGGCCACAGGGACACTGGCCCCAGTTGAAAGCTGACTGGACCCTGGAGTATCCCTGCCCTGTCACTCACCGATTCCGAGCATTTTATTGGCTAATGATAAGGTTGGCCCATTGGTATAAATTATGGCCTCTCTTATTAAAAAAATAACAGAGTTAGTCCTGTTCAGATTGAAAAGCAGACCATGAACAGAACGGCAGCCACCATGCAGCATTAGGGGGACCGGGCTGCGGGAGGACACTGAAAGGTGGCTGATGAATAGACAAATGGGCCTGGGAGGGGGGGGGGTCACGTGGGCTGCATTCCAACCCCCCAGCGTGACACAGATCAGGCTCCTGGTCACACGCTGAGCCGGAAGGGAGGGCCAGTGTCACCGTCATGGTGTAAAAACGACTCTGCGGCCGTATCACTTTGTTAAATTATTAATTGATTGGTTTTAATAATGAGCATCACAGGCGAACCTTGCCTCCGCACACCTGGTCTTAGTGCGACCCACCCCCCCCCCCCAGTGTCTTGCCTCCTTGCCTTTAACCACAACCTCAGAGTTGACGTGCAGGAGCAGCAAACCTGACTATGTAATGTCCGTGCAGACAAACAGAAGTGCTTTCAGCTCCGAGAAGCGTAACTTGCACCCGTTATTACTCAGCCAAACATGCGGCAGAGTGAGGCGTGCCATATTGGATTATTCTGCTCTCTCTCTCCGTCACAAACCCCCCCACGACCGGCCTGCTTTCTCCTGCCTTCATTGCTTTGTTTTCTGATAATCCCGCTCTATTAACCGGCTGCAGTTATTACGCTTTATATGAGATGTTGAAAGCAGTTTATGAGATTCTGCTCCCAGTGGAGTGCATGATGGAGTTGAAACTGGCTGTCATCCACAACTTTATAATAGCGCCAGTTGGGAAATACACAGTGGCATGATTATTGATAGAGGCATATCTCAGCTTCTGCTGACAAATCGGGGCCTCAGAAGCAGGCCACCTAATCTTGAAAAATACCTTCTGTAACGCGACCCTTTAGTCCCGTATGCCGGTCGCTGAATTCTGAGGATCTCCTGCTCTGGTTGGCGTCGTACCGCTTCACTTTAGCAGCTTAAATGACAGTGCAGAGATCGATAAACACGCCCAGGTCCCGCAGCTTCCCCGCTGACTTCCTGCAGCCTGGCTGATGCCCGGCTTTGTCAGAGAGAGCGGTCCTCATTGCTCGTGGCACGGATCCCATTGTCTGCCACCTTGGCACTTATCTCTGTTTACACCAGTGCATGTTTCAAGTTGCACCTTAATTTTCCCTCCGTGAGTAAGATGCAATCTATAACATCCATCCATTCGTCCATCCATGAAGGGCTGATGCTGGTCAACCCACAGTTGTCTGAGTGCTTTTGTTTAACTTGCCTGTGGCATCAGAATCAGGATATAATTCACGTGCTTGAGTAATTAAACAAAAACATGAGGCAAAGCTCGAAATGCATTTTTACTTTGTTGAGAGTTTAGGATTCATCTCTCGTGATGGAGTGCAGCATTTGTCATGAATTATGTTTTAGGACTACAAGCAGAGGCTCTGCAGTGGACTGGCATCCCGCCCGGATGACCCCCACTCTGTGCCCCATCTGGCCTGCGCTAGGCTTCAGGATACCCCCGTCACCCTGGCTGGAGGATTGATGGATGGATATAGCCGGAGACGAGCAGGTCTGCGTGATGTTTGCGTGGGAGGATAATGAGATGGAAAGTCGAAGAGCGGTTCGCTCTTCAGGCACTTCTACCTGCCAAGAGAGATGGTACAATAATAGCAAGACTCCATACTACGTGTAGTAACAGATAACCGTGCCCCCCGTAATACTGCAGTACAGATATACTACAGCCCCTATTTTGCTTTTTATTTCTCTGCTATAAAACACGCAAAGCCACCCCAATGTCAGTCAAGCTTTTGTTTTTAGTTCAAGTTAGTGGTGCTGAACTTTAAAAACGAGTGACGTGTGCGCGTTCCTCCACACTGAGCTGACATCCTGTCCTGGGGCTGGGGACTGTAGAGTGACACAGTGGCCATGGGGACATCTGTTCCTATGGAAGTTCTCGTGCTTCTGGGATGTAATCAGTGACTCATTGCTGTGCAGTGGAGTTTGCATGAAGTGTCTTTGATGAGGGAAACACTTCAGGAGTCAGACTATGTAATGGGGGGGGGAGAGGTGGAGGAGGGTGGGCACAGCATGTTGGGGAAGGGGGAGGGGCGATTCAAACTTCAGGTCCGGATAGAGCCAGTGCAACCTCTCAGATTTTAAATGTTCTCGCAGTGCGGAAAATGTCTCCAAACTGATTGTGTAGAGAGGACCGGCCATGGGATGCCATGTGCTGCAGGAGAGCTTAGGGTTCTCCGGAAGAGCCAACGCACCTCACACGGAGCCCCGATCGCCCAAAGCAAGGCTGCAAATCAGAGCTTCCCCAGATCCGCAGTCTGCAGGGTTTGTGCCGAGAAGGACCATCACTGCTCTGAGCTCTTCCCAATCAGGCCACAAATCAGTGCGGAATGACAAAGGGCTTCTCCCAAGGTGTCCAGATGGTGAAACAAACACAGCATAGACACAACTCAAAATGACAGGAACTGCACCCCCGGGGCAACATAATAATACTTTAAACAAACAAAAACACACCTGGATGCAGCAGGGCATTCCACCATACATCTGGCACAGGAAGAACTCAGCTGTCCAATCGATGCCCATCATGAGGGTTAACTCCGCCCCCCTCCCGAAAAGGAGAGACTTCTTATTCAGCAGGTAATAGTTCAGACAACAGAGTGCATGTATATTTTTTCATATGAAATTGCATAATAAAATCACTGTGCTCCTTTTATCAGTATGTCTGTTGTGCTTCATTGAGTCAGAGACTCTGGATTCCAGCAGAGGAATTGTGCCACTTGACGGTAGCGTGGTCTGTCTCTCTGAGGCTGACGACCAAATGCGTTCGGAAGGATGATTTGTGTAAGTCTGTCAGAGAGATGCTAATCTTTTATGACATGGTGCTTTGGGGTTGGAACACTGTACTTTTTCGAAGGTGCTGCAGATGTACATAAGTAAGACAGACATTTGAACCAGCTTGGTAATTGAATCAAAAGCCACATGATCCGGCGATTGTGGCGGCAGATCCTGTCCTGAGAGCTGAACTGAAAAACAGCTTTGCAGGTTCTTTCTCTTACAGGCGTCTAGCCAATGCCAGAAGATGCGATGCAGTCATTAGACAGACAAAGCTTCTGTTTTGAGTGTGCTGGTGATGTCAACTCTAATATGTGTAGAAACCCAATATACAGCTCTGGAAAAAATTAAGAGACCACAGCAAAATTTTTCGTTTCAATCATTTCTCAATTTATGGGTGCGAGCCTGTGTGAAATATACAATCGTCTTGGAAACTCCAGTCTGGCTTCTTCCTTTCTTTATGGGTCTTCTGTTCCTCTTCTAGGAGCTTGTTATGTATTGTTCCAGCATTGTGCTTCCCATCACTTGGTTTCCTGTTCATTTTAAAGGTCACTTGAGGTCATCCTCCGATTTATGAGGCACTACCAGATAAGTTGACCATCATCTCTGGCATTACAAAGTCGCTTCTGCCCTCTACCTGGCTGGTTTTCCGTCGTTCCCAGTGTCTCCCGCTTCACATTGTTCTTGTGTACTGTGGTATCAGAGATGTTGAGAAATGTAGCTCACTCAGTATAGCCGTCTGCCATCAGAACCAGGATTAAACCGGGATTTATAAATGCAGATTTTTCTTAAAAAAACAGAGTGCTGTCTTAATTTTTCCAGAGATGTATGTACTGTAAAAGGAGCATTTCCTGAAGCACACGTCCATATGTTCACCATTGGCCAGGGGCGGTTAGATCAGACATCCATGACTGAGAGCACTATGGCCTTCTAGTAGCCATGGAAGCCAGGAAGGCCAGAAAGGTCAGAACAGAAGACAGCCTCTGCATGCAGAAGATCACCAAAGCATGACCATGTCCATTGAATCATGGGAGAAGATAACCACAGTGTGAATTACAGCATGCTATACCTGCTGGATCAAACAGACAGCAAGCAGGCCAATAATGTTATAGTGAGGAACTCCACTGCGAAAAATCCTTATTTCCTTCAGGTAATAGAAAAGACAAGCAAGAAGTGAGTCCTGGTGTTTTCCCATCCAAAAGGGCTTAAAGGGGTGTTGGAGAGACTGAAACCTGAAGTTGTATGTGAGCAGGACAGAACGATGACAGAGTAATCATATATCAAGAGCAAGCAATCCTGCCAAGGGCTTTGAGAAGGTGTCAATATTTCCCAGGTTGTTCATAGCTTAAGTAAAGGGAATTGAGGGGAAAAGTCATCTATCCACTCAAAGTCAGGGCTCAATGGCCTATATGGAAGGTTCTGGCAATATCAGGTTTTCACAGCAATGTCCTGTGTGTCTAATCAAGGTAATGGCATTAATTTGTGTGGAACACTTGGGTGAACATCCAACTGCAGGAATTAGACTACAGCATTAATGCTGTGAATGTATTTGTGGTGTGAAGCTTGTACATTTCCGTTCGGCAGATTTTTTTTTGGAACGTTTTCACATAGTGAAGCCAAATAGGTTAATATGCTGCAAAGGAAGAAAATGAAAATAGACCTATTATAAAACCAACAAGTATTTTCAGGTTGCCTACAGTGATTGGTGCAAATTAGCAGCAACACTATTCGTATTGATCTCATATCTAATGTGGCCATAGCATCTATAGATGGATAATCACCGATTTCTATCATTATTTGCTGTTTTCATGCTAATTAGGGCCAACAGGCATTGTTTCATTATGGAATGAGTAGGAGGAGGATGGAATGCATGAGGGAGAGGCGGTGTGGCTTTGGAAAGTACATATGAAGGGATGTAGGTAATGACTGAAGGCACATGTGGAGAGATTCACCCAGAGCCGGGGAGCCTGCAGGTTCTTGGGTACTCCACTGTTACACCTCATTTACACTTAGAAGACAAGGTGAACTTCTCTCATTTAGTAATGATGGCTATGCAGTTCACAAATCAAAAACCTCATAAGAGCAAAGGCTAACAGAGCCTTCAAACGTGTGACAGAGGTGCTGTAGCATCTCTTAAGCAGATTATAAGCAGCACAAACTACTGACATCAGGCTGCTGAGATCCGTGGATTACAGTACTTACAAAAGGCTTGTATTAGCAGCATGTGGAATAAAACCCTATTAAATCTTTCTCTTTGTAAGCAAAATGTGGTTTAAGTTTTAGTCGTCGGCTCTCTTTTTATTACGATTTATACTCATATTCATGTAAAGAAGTCGAACCCTTGCTACTTGAGACAAACATCTCGCAGGTTCTTGTTGCTCATTATTTTCTCAGCTGCTTTGCTTCTCCGTCTACATGTTCACCTTCATGGAGTCGCAGAAAGTTCATATTAGCTGAGATGCTTAGTCACGGGTTCGCTGAGGTATGGTGATGCTATATCCTGCAGGGAGACTGAGCAGGTTGTATATTGCAGTTGCAGCGAATGTGGGTTAGATCCTTGACATGGTCTAACTTGTTGCATAGGGATTAGCCGCATTCTATACTTTTAAGAGCTGTGCTCTGCCAGAGAGAGACAAATGACACTAACGAGGAAGGGTGAGCAAGAGTTTGGACAGATGGGCTGGGAGCCGGAGTCACGCGCTGGATTCAGAGACGAAGGGTTTCTGGAATGAGGAGGTAGGATGTGGGAAGGGCTTAGCGGAGCTGTTAGACAAGCTCATCTCCAGGCGGACGAGCTGTTACTGGGTCTCAGATGTCAGCCTAGCGAGCAGCAATGTGTGTCATGGACGTTTATGGAGCTACTTTGGGAATCCCTCCCAGATCATTCTCATTCTGCTCTCGTTCTCCACCATTTGTTCTTTGGCCCTGCACAGTCTGTTACACCTTGTTTTAGGAATTCAGTCTTTGTTGCTCTGTAATGCATCACCAGTAAAACAAATTCTCACACAAACGCGGCGGCATAACATCAATTCAGCAAGGCAAACTCATTACGCAGGCTTTAAGGAGGGCTGTCCATCTGTCCCACACTCCTCTACTGAGCAGAATGTCTCATTTTGGGGCTGTGGTTGACCCAGCCAATTCAGAGCAGCCTTTGAGTGTATCAGGGAATGCTGATCGCACCAATTTTATAACAGATTATTCGAGATGGACAGGGATTCTTCGAAGAGATGCTGCCAGGGATGTCCACAGAAGGCCCCTGTGACTTAAATGTCCCCGGTCAACATCATTACCGCGCTGGGAAATGTCCATCTGTGCTGGACCAGGAAATTTCTCCGCGTAACTGTGAAGGTATCCGGTCAAAGGTGGCAGGAAACTTCAAGTATGGAACATGCGTGGTAGAAGCGCCTGTGAAAGGGTGCAAAGTCAGTACAAAGTACAAGGTGTGCAGCCAGTACTGTGTAAGAAATCACCAGGGCAAGCCTAACTTCATAGGGGGACTTGGCCCACTCTGTCATCACCCACCCCCTGCCTCCTTAGGTAATCCTGGGGTCCACCCGACATTTAAAAGCTGGCACCAGCCTTGCATAAGGACAGCCCACCTCTGAGATGGGGGAGGGGGGACCTCGTCACACTGTCACTATGTTGCCTCATAGCCAATATACATTAACCATACGATTTCAACATAACACCATCCTCTACATATATAGATTCACCATATGTTAAAGAGAAAACAAAATGATCAAACACATTCCCGTCCATCACCCAGTCCCCCAAAGGGGCAGTAATTGTGTATATGTATAAACTGGAAATAATTGGAGAGCAGTTTAATGTACCGTCTGTTCTCTGTGAGGAGCGCAAGCTTGTGTTTAGTCCTAATGTGGGCTTTCTGAATTAGCTTAGCAGTGCTAAGTTTTCAGGCACCTGGGAAAATTGCTAGCTTCTCCAGCAAGGAGGAATATAAGTACAAACACAGTATAATTGCCACGGGCACAATTAAAAAGTGTGTAGACAGCATTCTTTGGCTCCAAACTGGAGATTATATTGAAATAATGGTGGTGGTAATAGTGGGGGGGGGGGTAGTTAATTATTGAAACATGCCCTGCAAAGTATTTAGAGCACTACTTATTAATTTAATGTATGTGTCACAAAAATCTGCTGGTACATCTCCTTTCACAAAAGGTTTTTATGCATCAAAAAATCCTCCCTTTGATTTCCAGATGTCCCAGAACAGAGGACAGACCTGCCCTTACTTCTCAAGCTACGCTCTTTGCTATTTCCCACCACTGAAGTCTTCAGAAACACATTCCTGCCGATATGATTTATCCTACATCGCGATTATGCTGTATTATTTGAGGTGGTCTGTCAGGAAACTTTGAGTTATTAATGGTACATTAATAACCTGAACCTGTGCTTTCCTCATCTTCAGGGGGAACAGACAGGACATTCCAGGAGGCCAATAAGATGGTTTGTCACTTATACCTCCAACAATGACATCATATTTGGCTAATCACACACTCACATTCGATGCATTTTACTGCAATGGAGAAAAGGATATAACCTCCTACACTGAGGAATTTGCATAGTGTCTTATGCCATCTTGAATATTTCCTACACAGAGTAGAAGAGACTGAAGTTTGACATCCAAAGATACAAGCTTTACGGAGAAGGTGGAAGAACCGTTCCAGTAGAGGGAAGACTGTCAGCCGGAAGTTAAGCAGGTTTCTGGGTCACCAGAAGAATCATGAGAAGTCCAGGGGCCGACCAGTTTGTGCCTCCTGATCCAGATCATTTCCTGCCCAAGCGTAAGATCAGGCAAAACGTTCCCTTCGTGAACCATTAGAGGTGAAGCCCTGGGTTCCTCATGTCTACAAAGATGTATCACAAAAGTTTATTTTTTTATTGGAGAGTTAAAACAAAGGCGTCCCATGCAGGGGATACCCCTGCCTCCTGCCCCTTGTTGCCTGGAATAAGCTGCTGACCTCCTAATACTACGAATTGCTGTTATACGACAGGATGGATGGATGGATGGATGGATCGCATAAATGACATTGCATGAATGAGATATGATACTACAGTATTTATTAATTAAATAAAACTTGCTTTTATTTTCAAAAGTTTTCTTTTTTCCAAGTCTAACTATGTGCATGAGCTTAAGTTTAAAAAAAAAAGTTAAAAGTTTTAACTTCTGCAGACGAATGTAAAGCATAATCTGTTCATAATCAGCTGAAGTCGTACTTAATAATAATTTCCATTTGCTTGGGGAGGAAGGCAATGCAGGGGAATAACTCTGCATAAATACTTGCACAATTTATGTCTTGATCTTTTTTGGATGAATGAAATAGCCATTATATGGGAAGCGCTCTCTCTGGAGGCTTCGCTCCCACGTGAATATCCAAGATAAATGTAGATGGAACAGATGAGGAGAAATGGGCACGGAACAGACCCACCGCCCAGCCCGAGGAGCTCCTGGTGTCTCTTCGTGATGATAAACACTGCGGCACTGAGCTTCGATTTATCAAACGTACCAGTCTGTAGTCTTCCATTTCTCTTGTTGGAACCCTGAATGGAATGGCAAAGCAGCCAATGAGAGTCGCACCAGCCGTCTGACCCGCCCTCTCATTCAGCTGAGCGAATCAGCATGCACTGAGTGTAAACACTGGCTACCAGTGGATTAAGCTGTAAAAAAACAACGAAAAACAAGTTTCCAGTCTAGCTGATTTTGTCCGTGAGCCAGCCTTGAGCTTGAATCCCGATTTCCTCTTCATGACTGTATGGGCTGGCCTTTTAAAATTATCAACACATGCATTTTTCACTTCTGATGAAAAATATCGAAGCATCTGCTCCAGTGATGCTTATATTTCTTCTTGTTTTACCCAGAGCAGTGCATACACATTGATGCCTTTGTAGAAGGGCCCTAACCTTTCCCTTTCTTGGTACGGAGAGTCCAGTGGTTTATCTTCAGCTGTCATACTGCGGTAATAAGTGCTTTTCTAGTTAAAATGTAAAGGGTGAATCATTCTTTCTGATGCGTATTCAGAGCTTGGGTGATAGCAGGAAGAAAACGTTCTCTAATCGGAGCACAGAAACGTGGTATGAGTGCGGAGCCGGTGTTTGTCAGCCAGTCAGAAAGCTGTATGGGATGGCCATGTTAAATGGAAGTGTAGAGAAAACATGTAATAACACACTTCAGGGCAAAGCAGTGAAATGCAGGCAGGAACAAAAACCTGAGTGAGTCCTTACGGGAGACGTTTGTGAGTTTCGTTCAGCCAAACACCCAACGATCTCGCTCATTTCCGTGTCGGTAAATCAGAAGCATCAGTGTGACTGCAGTTACGTTTAGTTTTGTGCTTCGAAGTGGAAGGTTCTGCCGCATCCATATCGACTATTAGACGTTGTTTTTTCTCCTTGACCTTTCCTTTTCGCTCATGGGAGTTTTACTTGCACAAAAATGTTCTGAGGGCAGAATGAAAAATGATTGGTAAGGAGAGGTAACCAATTAAAGTGTGTAGGAGGTTGGTCCAAGCAACTAGATGAGGCGGGACCAACCAATCAGATTTCTTGGTCCCGTCACCTCCGATTGCTCGTCACTCCAGTACACATGGAAGGGATGTGCAGGGAAATCGCTATGCAGTGGCATGTGTTTGGGCAGCTCTCAGGAGAAATCTCTCCAAGATACAAAGCCTCATGTGTGAGGGATCTTGAGAGCCCAAGCACACAGATACCAGAATGTGACTGAAAGGCAGCACTTGCAAATAAACGTAATTACAGACCAGAGAGTGACCTACTGCTCCAGTACACGCTCAGCTCTAATGACACACATTACTACACATCGAAGTCTGATGTCGTCTATTACAGCATGTAAAGGATCCTGCCTCCCTCCGTGGCATTATTGCTCTAGCAATCTACTTTTATTGTTCTCTATTTGTATTAAAATGTAATCTTTTATTGAGAGTTGAAATATGTTTGTACAGACACACAGAGGGGCAAAATTATACTGTATTATTTAACATTAAATACACAGAGGTCCAGCCATTACTGTATGAGTATTCATGGAACATTATATCACGTGTATTACATTTAACCAAAAATATAGAGGTACAAAGTCCACCCATTCATGTGTGGGATTTAGTGCTGGTCAACCAAACTTCATCAGTTCTTGTCTATCATCACCACCAATGGCACCTGCAGAAAGTTTTGATTGGGTGGCCATCGGAAGCTTGTTATATTTATGGGCGTGGCCAGGGGTAAGAACTTCCAATGGCGGGGGTGCATGCATTCTCTACAAGGTTGTCATTCCTCCCTCCAGATCCGTCCCTGATCACCACGGACGGAGAGAAACACAAACGGACATGTAAATACTCACAGTTGGGTCTGTGCTGCTCGTGTTGTCTGTTATACTGTGGTGCCCAGTGGTGCTGCATGTCACCAGTCTGCCACCTCCTGAACATCCTGACCTTGATCGCTTCACCAGACAAGATTTCTGCTTTTAAGTCTAATTCATATTTTTATCAGCTGCTCTGTGTGGGGGGATCTGCTTCTGACTCTAGATATTGGCCAGGTTCTGAAAAACAACCTAAAGTCTTATCGGGGTCCCAACAGCACATACAAACATTAATGACCATGAGATGAGCACAGCATCCTCAATTACCCAGTAATGTGATCCCACCTTCTCTGCAAAGCGGTCTACCACAAACTGATCGGAGTCTTCTGCCAATTCCATGATGAAAGCCCCAAGCAGAATGAGCTTATGGTTTCTGCAAGAGAGAAGAGGTTTCATTTCTTCCAGGCTTTCATACGGTCTGAAGGTGTGCATCAGAGAAAGCCCGGGGTGTCTCCTACGTGTCGTTTCATTGTGCAGACGTGTGCATGGAAGAGAGAGATGTTTGCCGGAGCTTGACTTCCTTGCCAAGGAGTACGAGAGCAGAGAGAGGCTTGAAACAGGGGCTGTCCCCCACGGGGCCAGCAAGCACGGCTCATTCTTCATGCCTCATGCATGCCCTTGTGCACGCTTCATACATCAGCATCCACATCAATCATTCAGACCAAGTTCCTGCAAAAAAACAGGTTTACATCTCATACAGTAGCAGCTCGCCGTAGACGGTTCCCACCTGCATCTGCAAAAAACCCAGATATGCAACCTTGATCCAAACCTCAATAAAGTCGTTTTCGGCAGCAGTTAAGCTACGTCTCACGTTCGCAAGACTTGAGCTTTGAATCAATATTGATGGAATGAAATGCCGACCTTAGGGTTCTCTGTCGCGGGGATCAGAGGACATTCAGCCAGCCGCTGTCAAAGGCAGACTTACTCTTGCAGCCCATTTACACCTCGAGTGGCGATACAGCGTCACAGGCCACTCGACACAAACTCAACCGCGATAAAGAGACAAAACACAGTGAAGACGTGAGAGTCTCCTAGTTTTAACATGTCGCCAATTCATGTCCTCAGTCAAGACGGTGGGTGGGGAGACTCCTATTATTTTAATGGGAACTCCTGTCGGCGTCCCAGGCACATTATTAATCACTATCTAGGTCTGCCTGTTAAGAATTTCAAGTAATTAGTAGTTAGGTTGTGGTGTCTCAAAATGAAAAGGGAGCCTTTTGCCCTTAATGACATTTAACTGGGCACTCGGGTGTTATAACGTGGGCAATGGGAGGCTAAAGCAAACTGAAATAATACACTGTCTATATAGTGTCTATTTATGAATGTATTTGATTGAAATGCTTGTGAGCAATTTAGCATGTTTAGAATGGATCTGCGACTGCAGCGAAGGTCATAATATGCGATTTGCTAATTCACACGAAACTGCCGCATAAAAGAGTCATATCCAATGCAATTTTGAAATTTGATAGGAATAAATAAAATGCAAAAAGTGCATCCTACAAGCCTACAAAATTGCTGGTTTTCATTTGTATTTAGCTGCACTATGCCTAAATAAATGGCTCCTTGCATGAGGAGAGGAAATGTGTAATTTATGGGATGAATTCCAAAGCAGATAAAGCCCCCCCCCCCATTGCATGGATCCCATTACATCCATTATATATAACTCACAATCCCTCCCTAGGACCTTCACAATTTGCAAACAGCTGTTGTTGAGGAAGAGTCTCTGCTCATTTCCAGAGCATATTACCTCAGCTCATCCCCCGAGACTTTAATATAACGTTTTGCTGGGGGAGAAAAAAGAGCAGAAGCCTGGGTCTGGGAGTGAGAATGGTGAGTGTGTGTGTGTGTGTGTGTGTGTGTGTGTGTGGATTAGGTTTACAGTATATTGCAGTGCGGGGACCAAACGTCCCCCACAATGTGATAAAAGCCTGTTATTTTGATGTTGTGGGGACCATTTTTCAGGTCCCCACAAGGATCTGAGAATACAATCAACAATGTGAAAATGCCAAAAGTCTTGTGTTTTGCTTGGTTACTTATGGTTAAGGTTTGGTTGGGGGGGGGGGGGGGTAGGGTTAAAGTCAAGAGTTTTTCTCATAGAAGTGAATGGAGAGTCCTCATATAGTACAAACACGTGTCTATATGGGCATCCATGTCTGAGAGACAGGCCAGGGCAGTGTGGAGGGGGACTGATGTCATTCCAAAGACATGATGCATAATAATATGATAAATAGTAACACTGATGGCGCTTATAGCTCAGTGCGAATTCATTGTGAATAAATGTATAGAAGTAATTGTAATCCTTAAATAGATCCAAGTGCCTTACTGTACATCCTTCATCAGGCATGACATAAAAAATATCTCCTTCTCAGGTTAAGCTAAATGTAACAGGAGGTGTAGATTGACACGATCAAACGATGGGCACCCCGCAGGGGACCCAAAGATCAAAACGCGACCAGAACCAGGAGTGATTACCCCTCTGAAGCTATGGGTTCAGCCCACTACCATTCACAGATCTCTGAAATCCCACCAGCAACTGGGCCCTGGGCTGCAGTTCACAGCTCCGAATGCCGACGTAAAAGCATGCTGATGTGGACTGATGGAATTGTAATTATTATTGTAATTAGCCTCACAAGTGTAATTGACCTTGGATTTCAAAAGCAAATATAAATAGTTAATTGGAATGTAGTGCAGAGATGTGTATATTTCAATTACGGAAGTATTATACATCTCTTCCTTATTGAGGGCAGACTGGAGGATGTTCTTTATTAAGCTGTCCTAGAAAATGTAAATTGCCAAGAAATTAAGCCTTTTTACACTAAATTTATTAGGCTTTACAAATGCATTGACATAAAATTAAAACTGAAGCTTCGAAACACATTTTTTATATAGTAATTTGCTAAGTATTTGTAACCAAAGTAAGATATTTGTTAAACAAATCATAAAAATACATTGACGGGATCTGGAATGAGTCAGGGCTGCCCACACAGGAATCCAAGTGCCTTTGGATGTTCAGTTGTCACTCACACTGGAGCTGTGCTTATGCACTGCGAAGGCATGTGCAGGCTATTTCAGTTTATTATACAGCATTATTATATTTGCAATGGCAAAATCCGCCAAGCAAGCTGAGTCAGCCTTCGGCTCGGTAACCGCATTGTTAATATTAACCAAGACTTCAATCTCCAGCTTCAGACGATAATAAAACATAATACAGATCCTCAGCAAAGTCCGTGTAGTAAGGATAACATTAGGATATATTACAGCTGCCTCTCCCTACCCTTTTCTCATATAATATACAGCATATCACTTCTGTCCATCTGCCATTAGTGACATTAACCCTGCGTGTGGAACACGTGTAGGAAAAACAGCAGATATGAGGCAGGAGTAGACCGGCGAACCAGCACAGATGATCTAAACACATCACATAATGTGTCCCCTACATTAGCCTCGGAGGGTCATTGCATAAAAGTGAACAGGTCATGGTTTGTGAGGAGTTGTGAGCAGCGGTGGTGTTTTCCACGTGCCCCCCCCCGCCCCACCCATGTAGAGCAGGCCTACTTTCCAAGGAGACCCAGTGCGCATCCTTTGTGGTTTGCTGTGGATGAACTAATCATTCACCTTAAGTGTGGTATTTGGAGACGTAGAGAATGAATGAATGAATGAATGAATGAATGAATGAATGAATGAATGAATGAATGAAAGAAATTTTCATTTATAAACTGTAGTGCTTTTCAAGACAGCCAAAGTGCTTTACAGAGCCAAGGGGAACCACTTCAGCCACCAGCACAGTGTAGCGCCCACCGCGATGATGCCACGGCAGCCATTCTGCACCAGTACGCTCACCACACAGCTAAGGCGGTGAAGGGGCAGGAGAGAGTTCACCAGTTAGATACAGGGGATGATTAGGAGGCCAGATTTGATAGGGCCACTGAGGGCAATTTTAGCCTGGGCATCGGAGTGCTACCCCAAGTCTTTCAATGGACGCCCAAGGATCTGTCATGACTGCAGAGAGAAACCTGACTGAAGCATAATAAAAAATCTGCTTTAACTGTGCCCCCTCTCCCTGGTTATGGTATCACTCCCCCCTTCACCCCCTTTCCCATACGACTCATTTCTGTTCATCTCAAAAAACGAAGTGTAATGGAAGATGGATGGATGGATGGATATGGAAAATGCCAGTAAGCTTAGGTCTACTTTTCTTAACTCGATCTCCTTTTTTACAAAACGTAAAAGAGTGTAGAATTTGTCTCTATACTTTTGCATAACCCTGTTCTATCAGATCACTTCCTTATTCCAATATAGCTGCCACTGACTCACACTGCAAAATGAGAGCAAAAATATACACATGTGGGTGCATGTTAACCTGCAGCACTGTCCCCGAGCTCTGAGATATTACAGCCCTGGCCCTGGGGGGCGGAGCTCCCACTGCACATACTGGCTCATCAAAGGCTCACAGCAATGAAAGCTGGAGCAGGCGAATTTGCTGCCACTCCCAGCCCTGCAATAAATACTGCAGGATCCTTAATACAAACAAAAGTTCAACAAATCGCTTGTATAATGACTACACTCAGGCATTAAAACAGGCCGACTGAAGATTAGAATGCAAATGCTTCCCCATCACTCATCCTTCTACATAAACACTTATCCATCACAGTATCACAGTGAGCAGGAAGCACAGGGTTTGAGGCAGGGGACACCCTGGACAGGATGCCAGTCTATCACAGGGCACGAGGCAGGGGACATCCTGGACAGGATGCCAGTCTATCACAGGGCACGAGGCAGGGGACACCCTGGACAGGATGCCAGTCTATCACAGGGCACGAGGCAGGGGACACCCTGGACAGGATGCCAGTCTATCACAGGGTATGAGGCAGAGGACACGCTGGACAGGATGCCAGTCTATCACAGGACAAAAGGCAGAGGACACCATGGACAGGATGCCAATCCATCAGAAGGCACGACGCAGGGGAGGCCAAACTTATCCCAGTTTATTCAGCTTATGGAGGCGGGTCTGTCCCCAGTCTGGTGATGATTATAAACACACATCAAGTTTTCTTTAATATATATGCTGAATTAACTGGCATTCACCAAAGATTCCATAAATAAACACCAGAGTTACATAAAATGGTGAATTTATGAATGTCTTTGTTTGAAAACTTCAGTAAATCAGAGATTAGATCCAACATCTCTTGCCAGGTTCTTCCAGCATCCAGGTGGTCTGTGACACATCTTCTGCTAATGCTGCTTCTCCACAGATTCAGTATTGGATCATTTCTCTTTTTTACTTCAAGTAAACTACCTACGCTGGCTCTATATCACCCAATTGTTTACTGAATTCTACACCTACAAAGCTGAGGAAGGGGCTGATCATGTCTGTTTTAGGAAACCCTTGAAAATGTTTTCCTCCTGAAACAGTATGATGTGTCTCGCTAAAATCCTTCATTTTTAGTTTAAATATACTGTCCAGTAGCTGTCAATCTTCTTGTGTGTTTCCTTTGGGATTCAAATAATACTGTAGCACTGAAACAGCTCTGGTCAAAGCAACGGATGAGTCATTTTTCTCTACTGATCATAGTAATACCTGTGTTCCACTGCTTCGTGACTTAAGCACTTAAGTCTAGCTTTTGATGACATAGATCCCGGTGTTTCCCCGTTAGTCTCGATGGAAAGGTGCTATCTCAATTTGGCTCTGACCCATGTGACCACCATCATCTTGTTTGAGAAGATACTCAGCGATCCATAGGGTTTTGTGTTTGGACCAGTAATGTTCTTCCAATCTATATAGGGCCCCTTATGGATGTTGCTAAGAAGCGTGTTGCTAGTTACTGTTGCTATGCCGATGATATATAACTCCATGGATCTGACAAAACTGAGAGAAATACTCCTTAAGTTTGAGATCTGCACAAAAGCCACTGGGGACTGGATACGAGAGAACTGCTGAACTCAAATAACACATAAGGAAAGTTATTTATTTGTAAGTTTTTCAGACATAGATTCTCGGATATTATGCTGAATCAGGATGGCTTCTGGGTCAATGCAGATATCTAAATAAAATACTTAGAATACAAGGACTCAAGAGTCACCCCCCCCCATCCGCGAAATATAGCCAAGGTCAATGAAATCTTTGAATGATGCAAATAGTGCATGCATTTATTACCTCAAGGCAGATTATTTTAACATTGTGTAGCTTCCAGCTCTCTGCAAAATGACCACCTGTTATGGCAGCATTTTGTGTTTTTGTGGGGGGGTTTTGGGTGCTGTTTTGAATCTTTCAGTTTTTAAATTTGATCTATCTATCTATCTATCTATCTATCTATCTATCTATCTATCTATCTACCTATCTATCTATCTATCTATCTATCTATCTATCTATCTATCTGATCGCTCTCTGGTCTTCTAGCATGAACGCTTCACTGAAATGTCTTCGACTGGTATTGAGTGCAGCCACACTTCATCTCCCTTCAATGGCAGCCTGCAAGTTTGCAGAGAAGTCCAAAATCCCACTTCCCGTCTTTAATGGACATGCACCAATACGCCTCAGGGATATACATGTTTTCCATGTTCTCCTCCCCAGTTACTTGTTCGCAAGATGTCGCTTGTCTTGTTGTGCCAAGTATTAAAAGTACAGGAGGCTGCAGGGCCTTCGCTGAGCTCCAGTTTTGTTGGATGATCTACCGCATAACATGAAGTCTAGAATTCCAGAACAGCCACTTTTCTAGTTAAAGCCGCCCGGTTAGCGAAACCTAACCACAGGACCGTGTCTGAAGCTTGGCATTACACACCATTTCCCCTGGTAATGTGATTAATAAACACAATTCCTCCCCCCCCCCACTTTTCTGACCCTGATATACATGATTCCTGCCTGTCAGGCAGCACTAAAATTCAGAGAAACACTTTTGATTTGGTTTCCTGTCAGTTGTCTTCAGCAGCAGGATCATCTGATCATCTTCACTCCCAAAAGTACTTCATTGATATCCGTCCATGAATTCTCCAAACCCCATGATGTCTGGACAGGGTTGTGGTGTGTTATGGAGCCGCCCCAAGGAAGTGTGGGCCAGGAGGCAGGGGAGCATCCTGGATGGGATGCTGATAGTTGCTCCCTAGCAGCAAATTAGAGATAACCTTTCTGTTTATTGACTATAGGAGGATTCCAGTGCAAGGAGAGGAGACAGTGTAAGGCTCTGTATGTTTAATATGCTGTTTTTCATTTGAGGAACCTACGTAAATATTACCTTTTTATAAGACCTCGACAAGACGCATGGCTGGTACATGGAGATTTACAGGACCCCAGCTGTGAGTTGGCTTCAACTAAAGTAGTGACGGGGGAAAGAAGATTTGATGCTGATGTTTGACAGAGCATAATAACCCCAACCACCATGGATTTCAAAGCTTCATTTGTCACGTCACTGAGGTGAACATTTTCCTCGCAAATGAGACGATCCTATCACTGCATCAACTGCTCAGCATGCAGACAGAAGCAGTGTAAGCCGGGTACTGTATCCATCATCATGCGCCGGGTACTGTATCCATCATCATGGGCCGGGTACTGTATCCATCATCATGCGCCGGGTACTGTACCCATCATCATGCGCCGGGTACTGTACCCATCATCATGGGCCGGGTACTGTTCCCATCATCATGGGCCGGGTACTGTATCCATCATCATGGGGCGGGTACTGTATCCATCATCATGCGCCGGGTACTGTACCCATCATCATAGGCCGGGTACTGTTCCCATCATCATGGGCCGGGTACTGTTCCCATCATCATGGGCCGGGTACTGTACCCATCATCATGGGCCGGGTACTGTATCCATCATCATGGGCCAGGTACTGTACCCATCATCATGGGCCGGGTACTGTACCCATCATCATGGGCCGGGTACTGTATCCATCATCATGCGCCGGGTACTGTACCCATCATCATGAGCCGGGTACTGTACCCATCATCATGGGCCGGGTACTGTATCCATCATCATGGGCCGGGTACTGTACCCATCATCATGGGCCGGGTACTGTTCCCATCATCATGGGCCGGGTACTGTATCCATCATCATGGGCCGGGTACTGTACCCATCATCATGGGCCGGGTACTGTACCCATCATCATGGGCCGGGTACTGTTCCCATCATCATGGGCTAACTTCTGCCCATCAGCGTGGCCCCAGTAATGTATAAGCGGGAAGGATGTGTCCATTCCTGCCTGAACATATCTGAGAATGGAACAGGAGTGTGTTCAGCATCTGCCTTTTTATTATTCCATCCATCCATCCATCCATTTTCTGAAACCTCTTGTTCTATTAAGGGTCGCAGGAGGTTCAGAGTCTATCCTGGAGACTACGAGTGTAAGGTAGGATGGGGCGTCATCCCATCGCAGGGCACAGCCACCCACCATTTCCTTATTATTATTATTATTATTATTGTTATTATTATGTGAAAGGAAAAGACGTGACTGGTAGAAGATTTCTTCGTAGCACACTTGCTTGTCTTACATGCAAAGAGAGTCTCCCAATCTCTCTACAGATCAGGCTGCAGGATAAATTCTTATTTATTTTTATACAGTGCAACTTGCTGAATAATTTTGTTCCTTTTGTCTGGGATATGAAAGCAGCTCCGCCTGGCGTGCTCTCATCAATCACTGACTGCGGCTTCGCTTCTGCGGACCACGCTTCATCCGTAACCGAGTTACCGGGCTCAGAAACTTACTGCAAATTTCAAATGTGTGGAAGTAATCTGATTTATGGGAGGGAAAAAAACAAACAAATAAAGCAACAAAAAACTCTTGTGGTTCTGAATAGATCACACTAATTATTACCTCATGTTATGTCATAGAGTCCAGCATGCCATTATTTCACAATTTAATGCAGGATCATCTATGACCTTGTCTGTTGCCCCCCCCCCCCCCCGCCAAATTTGTAATCAGAGCCTTATACATTTGACGCTTCTACATCAGGGGGTTAGGCCTCCTTCCATCTGGAAAAAATGGTTATGATGTTTTGGTGCCCTTAGCCAGCACAGCAAAAAGACACAAGAAACGCGATATACAAAGGTCACTGCAAGATCACTGCGAGATCACTACGAGATTTACCAGTTTTCCACTTATTTCATTAACTGCAGATTTTTTATTCTTGTCAAGCATTGTAAAGTTAAGTGAACTATAAATTAAAAGAAAATAAAACAAGTTTTCCTTATAACATGGGAAGAGTAACAGTGCATGTCTGACATCCCATTCACCGGTTGTGTGGTGATGATAGTCAAACTCTAGGCTCTCCTTTAACTTTAAATGCACCAGTTCACTTTTTCACCCCATGAAACAGAGCAGTATTTAATGTCCCTTGTAGAAGGAATGCCTCGATGTTTCTCTGCTGTTTTAACTTTTAGAGTTTACTTTCACGACACATTTTCTTGCTAATAAATGTAATGAAATGGTGAACTGTAAATTTATTTGTTAGCCAAGAATATTGAGTGTATTGTTAGTAAATGTTAAGGAAGTAACATGCAAATGTAGAAATTTCCGTGTGCAAAAACTTTTGACTGGTAGTGTACTTCTATACAATATTTTGCTTGTTTTCAATATTGGCAATCAGAAAAAAAAATTAAAATATCAACAAAAACAAAAAAATCCGAGCTTTTATGAACTATCAGACAATTCTCTGTGTCGTGGTAAGTTTTTTTTTCTCCATATTAAGGTCTGTCAGGAAGCTGTACAATGAACCAGAAACTATGGTGCTATTACTGTAGCAAAATGATTTGCAGCATTGTGTACGGAGAGTTGTGTGACTGTATCTCAGTCCGTGGGACAGCGCTAAGCCATTAGCCCCCAAACCCCCCACACACAGACGAATTTCCACACGCATTTGCTGGTCTGCCATGCAGACGTATAGCAAAAATCACATGTAAAAAGACAGCCAATTGAGCGAGTTGTAAATGTATATTCAGCTCTTGGAGCAAAATACTTAGTCTTTTTATCCATTAATACCTATGTACTCATTTACAAATTTGTCTACACATGTACAGTACATTTGCAAATCTCATTACTCAAATGAATCTGATTATGCACGCGGATTCTAAATGCACATTTACAGATTCTTTTGCACATTTGCAGATCTAAGTATACATTTACAAATCCGATTACGCTCACACGCATTGTGACACAGTCACACAACTCTCCAAGCACATTTGCAAATAAGTTTGCTGCAATAATAGCCCCATAGGAAACATTCTGGCTGTGAATCTGGTTGCAAGGATGAAAACACAGCGATGCAGATTAACCTGATCGTTTAACTTTGCAATTTGCACATTTAATAATGTCAATGATTTTGCCCTGTTGAATATTTCTCCTGGAAAAAACTCAATGCAGAATTTCGTCGGACAGTTTCAGAACAATTCAGTGCAGTCGGACAGGGGGGGGGGGGTGATGTAATGGTTAGGGTTACCTTAACAATGTGCTCCACCAACATTCAATAAATTAATCAGTTTATCTTCAAGTGTAAAATAATACACTGTAGATGGTTAAGGCCATTTCTAAGCCCAACCCTCTTTTGTTCCTGCAGACCCCTCAGTTACACGCGTCATTTAAACCGCAGGCATTATATATCTCCCAACATGTCATCAGCTAATATTTGGCTCAGAGGTTCATTAATACTGTCCCTGAGCCCAGGCCTGCTTTATTCATGCGAACCCCGCAGTTTCACACGTCCTTCCTCAGCCGACATTCCTAACAATTCCCCTCCATTTGGCACCATTCCCCAAACCCCAAAAACTCCCCGGTCGGACTTCCTATTGTGAAGGATGCTGGCGCGCTCCCAGCCCCCGTGTGACTATAGGCTAATCTGCCATCTGCTGCCTGGCCTGCTAACATGTTGCGGCATCCCTACCGCAAAGAGGCTTCCATCCTCAGTTCCCGCATGCGCTGTTTTGGGAGCTGACACTGCAGATAATGTGTGGACCGCAGCCGAAATGCGCTAACCAGTGTCGTCGCATGCACGAACCTCACGGTTCAGCACTGCGTTTGATTTGCGGCAGAACAACTGATGTTGCGAATAATGGCATGGCTGCAGCAGAGACGTGCTGACCTGCACCACTGCGGGTACTGTATCCCAGTTTAGCGCTGTGGCTCTATTGCACACCGCTGTTTGGGCCCCCCTACCATGCCCTGGCCGGGCTCCCAGCCCATTCAGCATGCTCGCATGCTAGCTAATTAGCTCCTCTTTATCATGGAGCTGCGTTCGGAGACAGCGGGGTAAACGGGCATTCGCATGCTGGTTTAGGTTTAGGGGACTTATTTGGCGCTGAGATGCCCAGATCCATCTCAAGGTTGGCAGGTATAATACCTGTAGCTATACCTGTTGTTGGATGTTGTTACTGTATAGCAGCACAGTAAAGGGTTTCACCGTGTTTTCGAAAAGCCATCAGGTATAATACCTGTACCTGTAAAGCATCACAGTGATTAAACTCAGAAGGAAAAATGATTTCACCATGTTTTCCCAAAGCTGAAAGGTTTAATACATGTAGGTTTAACCCCGCCCCGCCCCCCCCACACACACACACACACACACACACACACACACACGCAGTGTGACCCTGGCCAGGATAAGCAGTGGAAAGATGGACAGGTGGATGGAAGAGTTATCTTTATATTTTGGCAATATATAGTGTGCAGTATATTGAAGTGTCTGTGTCTGCAATATGCTTCATTTTTCTATGTGCATCAATGATTAATAAACACCATAAAATCCTTTTTGCCCTGTGATGGACTGGCATCCTGTCCAGGGTGTCCCCTGCCTCGTGCCCTGTGATAGACTGGCATCCTGTCCAGGGTGTCCCCTGCCTCGTGCCCTGTGAGGGAATGGCATCCTGTCCAGGGTGTCCTTTTCCTTGTGTCCAGGGGCCCCAGGTCTGTATATGGATGGATAAACTGACATTTGCTTTTGTTACATACAGTATAAATTATGCATTTTTATGTTGTTCTTGTTTGAAAAACGCAGCTGTTTCTAAAAATGAAGCTTTGTTTTGTTTCGCATATCTTGCAGTGTATTTTGCAGAATCGCAGGAATGTGCAGCACGTAACACTAGCAGTTACATGAATTACATGAAGTCAGCATGACCTCCATGTTGCAGGCCTGTCAGATGCACCGGGTCTGTAAGATCAAATGGGTACCTGCAGTTCTCAGCAGATCAGACTTTACACAAAGTTATTATTGATCTGAGATTTGATAGAGCAAGGTCTTTAGGGGAGCTGCATCAGGTCTATATACAAGATCGTGAGATTACGGTTACTTCCCAGCTCAAGGAACACCAACATGTAACCCCCACAGCCACAGCATCACATTAACATGCCTGCCATCCCTGTTTGAACATGGCCTCACCTGAGGGAGGTGCTGTATTACTGCTATATCAAACGTGTTTTGATTGGCTGATTGACTGAAATGTTCTTGGGATGTGTTTATGAAGCTCACAGGGCCGTTTGTAGTGAACACTGAGTTAGTGAGAACCATGGTAAACACTGAAATGAGTCAAGCTGCAGCAAATGTTCCCCTGGCATGGGGTACACAGCTGTTTGCTTGTTTATTCCCACTTATACATTTCAGGGGGCTCGTGTTCACTCCCGAGACTGACGCAAGAGGAGATCTGAAGGAACATCTGACTGATCTACTTCATACTCTATTTCTAGCTTTGCACCTTCAGGCTCCTGCGTTCAGTTCTGGCCCTGAGCCTGTGTACTGTATGGAGTTTGTTTTGTCTCTCTTGCATTCTCCCCATCAGCTCAGAGACACATGGATTGTGGTCACTGTATGGTAGTAAAGGGACTGTCTCCTTTCCCCTCTGCCACCTGTGAGGGGCTCAGGGCATCCTGAGATCCTGCACTGGATTAGCTACTACAGAAACTGCCGACTGGATGGATTTGCTGTAGTGAAGATCGCGACCGCTGCTTAGAGCAGATTTGTACAGTTCCTAATAGTTTTTCGGCTCCTCACTATTTGATAACACTGTTGCTTAGAAGCAGCCAATCCACCTGCAGTTAAGCAGGTTTGTCCTGAACAGAATTTGAATGGGAGGCCCAACCAGGGAAGCTGGGTTGCTGCTGTGGTACTCAGTCTTCCTTTTAACGCCAATATCACACTGAGGTAATGTTCTTTTACAATGTTAACATTAAAATGATTAAAATACTGACTTCAAAATTTCATAAGCTGTCATGTGCCAAAAAACAGGAGAACACAACTGGCTTGAACTGGCTTATTTTCTTGTGCATCAAAATGTACTGTATGTTCAGAATAGTTTTCCTGTTTGCATAACATATGATGGACATGAAATTACCCAGCTGGCAAAGTGGGTCAGGTCATGATCCTGTGCAGTGAAGCTTCTGGAAGGAATTCTGCTGCCATACATTTGAGAAAGGTAATTAATCTGGTTAAATACCCTGTACGAAAGTGTTATCCAAAGAAAATACTTCATGTTATCCATTGGTGGCGTTCCCCTTTACTAGATGTGCACAGACCCAGAAATAAATATTGCATTTCCGCATCCTGCTATTTCTGATAACTGATACATGTTTCCAGTGCCACTGCATTCTCTTAACATTTTCCAAGTACCGAAACACACCGAGCAAGGTGCCAGACAGGAAATATCAAAATTAACAGCAAAGAAAAATGTCAGCCCAGAGAATTAATGACGCAATCGTTTATTGAACTCAAACATTTCAGAGAAAAAACTCCGGGTGTATTCCTAACCAGTCTCAAAGTCGCATACTCAGCAGAAAAAATCCACAGGAAGTATGTTAAACTATCGTTATATTAACTAAATAAGGGCTAATTTATTACATGTATTACCGTAAAATAATAAAAAAAAAAACATACATTTTAAAGGTAAAGTCCACATACCTCTAGGGTGGTGGGTTCGATTTCTGCCTTTGCAATGTATGTGTGGAATTTGGATGTTTTTCTATGTTTCAGCAGCTTACATGTTTCTTAAGGGGTTTCCTCACAGCTAGGTGCGGGTGGCAGTGGGTAGCATGGTGGCCTTTTATCTCCAGGGTTGCGGGTTCGATTCCCATCCTGCTCCTCTCTGCTTCTTCCAGCTTTTCCAACTTCCTTTCACAGCTCAAAGGGAGGCAGTTTGAGATCAGGCTCTGCACAGCCCCAGACGCTGGATAAGTGAATGTGGAAGACAGATGGTCAGACAGTGTACAATAAAACACTTTAGCGCGGCGGCAGGCCATGTTCACCAAAAGATATTACTTTCAGTTGTAACAGCTAGTTATTTAGAACCGAAGGCAAACTATTAAGATAGAGGACTGGACTGAAATCTGGCAATAAATTGAAGATTTTATGAATTTTCTGTCCTTTTCCACATATATATTCCATCCATGCTGGCAATAACTCAAATCAACAAGCAGATCTCAGTGCTGGCAGGAGACAAACCTATATTCTGCATGAGCCGTTTTATTCCTACGAATTGTGTGTGTGCATGAGTAGGCAGCATCACGTCGGCCTGCAGGGCAGTCGCACCCACTCGACGGGAGCCTACACAAGGGCTAGCCAACCGACGTCGCCTCCTGCAGTCGTCTGCATATCACTGACGCTCCAGCGCACTCCCCCCCCCCCCCCCCCAGCCCTAGCTGCCCACCCCCAGGACCGGGACAGGTGCCAGGGGAAGTTGGGTTTTCCACAGACGGACGAGTCAGGAGCATTACCTATAACGATGACGCCGAGAACCTTAACGGCACAATAACAATAAACCGCTGTGGGTTCAAAGCAAGTGACTGAAATATGGGGAAACAGACAGATTAACAGATGTGTGAATCAGATACAGATGCGTATAGGGTGCAGAAGCCGAGGTGCTGAAGTGAGGAGAGCAGGGTCCGAGAGAGAAAAGGGTGTCGAGTAACTTCTCAGGCTGGTGATCTTCCAGCAGATCAGGGAGAAGATCAGTGGGACAAAGAACATTGTTAAGCATAAATACGACAGAATTTGCTGTACTGCCTTAGACTGCATATTTAGATAAGACTCCTGTCAGATCAGTTTGTCTAGATGCTACAGCACATTTCAAATGTAAACATTTGACTGACGTACCGCGTATCTATAAAGAATGATCACTTTCGTGCTGTTTTAAATAGTACAGCCTGTGCGTCAGCAAACAAACTGATGTGCGAATTGGCTGCTTTTTCTGTATACAGATAGCAAAGCCCACTCTGCAGATGGAGGGCGATGCACAGTGAGGCTAGCTCAGGGCCATCACACAGATTCCAGTAAGACGGGCATCTCAGGCCCTCTGGCTTTTCATTCCTAATGACAGTTCTACAAATGAAAGAAGTGTGTCAGTATGTGTCTTTGTTCATAGCCCTTATACTGTCTCAACAGTCAAATCTCTTGCCTACACATTTGAAAGCACATCTGCTCTAAAGCCTCTCTTTGTCATTTGTCTGGCATACCTCCTTTTGAAGTGGATGCCGGTTTCACGTAACAGTGAAAAAGAAAGTATTTATTTGTCGCATAAAGTTTTGTAGTAAACACATATGCGCGGAGTTCAAGTACTTGGCAAACTTTGAAGAAAATGTAGCATTTTCGCTGTCCAAACTCAATGTGGGCCAGTAGGAGAGAGGGGGACGATTTGGGATGGGATTTCAGTGAGTCCTTGTGTTTTAAGGGCATATGATTGGCAGTTCTAGAATGACAGGTCACTCAGTCAATGACCTGTGAAAGGGAACAGCGGCCAAGTTAAGTTTGTATGTGGTGTTATTTTTGTGTGCATACATGCATGCATACATAGCAGGCGGACTGTGTGTGCAGTTAGCATGTTGCATGTTTTGCACTAAGCATGGTTTTCTGTTTAAGTCTAGATAGGTGATTTAGCATCTCTGTGTTACTCATGGTACATGATCCTTTCCTGGACGACCTGCTGGCTTGATCTGGATCAGCTTTTGCAAGACAGATACATGTATAATTTTAAAGCAGAGAATTTCAGGGACACTCCCGTATCCCTGGCAATCAAACATGCAACGGTGGAGCAGCCCCACGGGTTTCTGGGGACTGTAATCTCCGAGTCCCTTGAACGGGAAAAGCACATCTCTGCGACTACAAAGCAAACGAGGCGGTGGGTGCAGTCGCGGCAGCGCGCCATCCAGCGCGCCCACCTAGGCCACCATCTGCTCAACGCCTCTCCTGCGGGACACCTCCCGGAAGCCGAGCTGCCTTCCTCGTCAGTGACGAGGCCCCTGTGAGAGTCACAGCCCCGCTGCCTCCGCCCCCACCAGCAAAGCGAGGTCCATGTCCATCTGATTTATTTATGCAGTGCAATTACACCCCCCACCCCAGCCCCCCAGCCAGGCTCTGCATCACCATCACTGTGTCACTTAGCTTTGTCGAGTCATTGTCACTCACCTGCTCATGCCCGTATTTACTCAGTATCATATACAGTACAGTGGCCATGTGTTATGTATGCTACACAGTTATATGTGTTAAATATGCTAAGCATGACTATATGTGTTATACATGCTATGCATGTTCATATGTGTTACATATGCTATGCATGACTATATGTGTTATACATGCTATGCATGACTATATGTGTTGTACATGCTATGCATGTTCATATGTGTTATATATGCTATGCATGACTATATGTGTTGTACATGCTATGCATGTTCATATGTGTTATATATACTATGCATGACTATATGTGCTGTACATGCTATGCATGTTCATATGAGTTATATATGCTATGCATGACTATATGTGCTGTACATGCTATGCATGTTCATATGTGTTATATATGCTATGCATGACTATATGTGCTGTACATGCTATGCATGTTCATATGTGTTATATGTGCTATACATGTTCATATGCAATACAGTACTGTATATATGCTATGCATGTTCATACGCATTATATATGCTATGCATGTTCATACGCTATTCATGTTGTCTTTTTCATGCACTTCACGCCTCTGTAAGCGCTGTGTAAGCGATCTTCCTCATACGTGCTGCATTCAAGGACGACTGTTATATACCTCCTGTCCCGTGGGTCATCCATGTTGCCATGTGTCGATTGTCAAACATGCTAAAACAAATTCCGTGCACATGCGGAGTATGCGCTGAAATAAAACCTGATGTCTGATAATGCACTCTCGGCTCGCGGCCGGACAAATAGGGCGCTCAGGTAATCACTGTTAATGTGTGCAGCTACCAAGTTCATATAAACCAACAGGAAAATGAAAACAAGCAATAAAACAGGCTACTCTACTAGGAAAATGTTAATGTTTACATAATCCTATGAACTGTCGTTGTTAAAAAGTTAGGCTGAACAGTGTTCACTGTCTTATATAAACATTTCATTACCTCATGGGAAGCCACAATCTTAAACATTCAAATACACTAATGAGTATCTTATTATTATCCGCTCATAAATGGCTGTTGGAAGTATCAACACATTGCTCAGTGCAATAAGTAATTGTAACAAACACATGCACTGTACCCCTACTGTAAATGCTCCTGCAATGGGGAATTATCAGAAAGCAAAGCACAAGAATCTGCAACATGCTGCTTATAAATCCATTCGTTCACAGTTATTCAGTCTTAGGGGTTCAGGAAAGGCAGTTTTTAAGGTAAGGGTCTAATTATTAATTACTTCAAAACTTTACTCCTAGTTAGGTTAGTGTTACCCGCCTTATAAGATAACCAAAGCTTAAATGTAGAGGTTTTCCCTGAAAAGCAGACAAACAGGATACATTGCATAGAATTTATTATATCTAGAATGCTTTTAAATCAATGTGTAACATCTGTGTCTGCTTGAATGTGTTTCAAAACAGGTGGTATTAGGAAGCAATGACCAGATACGCTCTGGGAGGTGTGACGCTTAATCTATGCAGCCTGCCGAGGGTAACTGAGAAATTAGATGAATGGATGTGGGAGATTAAGAGAATGAATCTGACATCAAATTACCCATCCTCAGCTAATGAATTAGTTACAAAATCTAGCTGTAATTGATAACATTGAGCAACAATGCAGTGGATCACAAAATATCATGTTCTCTTTATTTCTGATAATGCAATTTCGTGCTGTCTTGTCTCCTTTTAAAAAGGCCTGAGTGTACTGACTGTTGAGGTCATTACTTACAGTCTATGCAGTGGACTCCTGGAATGTGTACTGGGCTTCCAGTGTATACAATGAACTCCCAGTGTGTGTACTTGGCTTCCAGTGTATGCAATGAACTCCCAGTGTGTGTACTAAGCTTCCAGTGTATGCAATGGACTCCCAGTGTATACGCTGGGCTTCCATTGTAGTGTACTCCCAGTGTGAGTACTGGGCTTCCAGTGTATGCTGTGGACTCCCAGTGTGTGTACTGGTTTCCAGTGTATGCAATGAACTCCCAGTGTGTGTACTAAGCTTCCAGTGTATGCAATGGACTCCCAGTGTATATGCTGGGCTTCCATTGTAGTGGACTCTCAGTGTGTGTACCGGGCTTCCAGTGTATGCTGTGGACTCCCAGTGTGTCATTTTTTTCAACTTTGAGATCACATCCAAATGCACCCAAAAATACATTAAACTACTCATGTAATACAAAGATTACAATCTTGCTCATGAATTCAGGAGAATCAGCTTTCTTAAGCAATGTCTGTCTGTTCTGGCCACAGTTTTGTTTCTTTACAACACGTTTTCCAATATTCTAGCAACTTGATAATTTGCATATGACTTGTACGGCTGAAGGATAATGTGCGTGCGGCACTTCACTTCCTTGAAGATTAATCAATTCTAGTCAAAACATTTTTTCCAGTTAATGTCTCTTTCTAACGTTCAGGAAGTTTTAATGACTAGCAGCCTGTCGCCTCATACTCACAGGCTTTGCTTTAAACAGGTTTTTGCACGATATTCATATTTCCCCCAGAAACAGCAGAAAGCTGTTTCTTTATTATTGCACACAGCTGCATTTTCCCTAATCTCACATTCTATTTGATAAAGACGATATTACACTTCATCTAAGGGTCACATAACAAATTGAAAGTTTCCTGAATTGCTGCAGCATTCGTACGAAAGTAAACAGTAAATCCAGTGGATTCCCCTCATGTTGTGTCACATGGCTGCAGTCAGGCTTACAGTACACTGCTATCTGTAAAGCACTGGCGATCCTATCCATTCTCTAGCTGCTTATCCAGGACAAACGTGCAAAGGGAGCCAGAGGTCTATCCCAGGCAGCACAGCACACAAGGCAGGAGGCACCCTGGCTGGGTATGCAGGCCACACATCTAGAGACACCAATCAGCCTGGTTGCAGGTCTTTGGATTACAGCAAGAAATCCATATGATATGAGGAGAGCCTGCAAACTCCACACACATGGAGCTATGGTAGAGAACCGAACCCTGATCCTAGAAGTGTGAGGCAACAGTGCTAACCACTGCACCACCATATTATAATACATAAAGCATATTTAAATTGCTTATTTTATTAATCTGCTTGGCATCATGTATACTTTTGTTTATGGATCTAATCAGATGAAGAGCTTTCAGTAAGATCTTATAACGTCATTTGATATCGAAACACTGCCTTTCTCATTCTCAAGGTATTTCATTCTGGGGTCTTCAGACCTTGCTAGATGGAAATGCTGAAAAAGACATTAAATTATTGGCTAATGCTAATATTATTAATGAAGGCATTCAATCCATTATGTAAAATATGCAAATATTAACATTCTGTTCATTTACAATAATCTCATTACGGTATATGGAGATGCAGCAATTAGAAACCCAACTAGTAGGAGCCAGAGTAACAACCTCAGTGGAAAATAAATACTGTAAATAAAGAAAGAAATGCAAAATTTTCACCACAAGAGGCAACTACTAGCATCAATCAGGAGTTGAAAATGTGAATATGTATTGTATAGTGTGATGCAGTTTAACCTCCTACCTAATTACATTAAAGTTACATGTACAATTACATGCATTGCATTAATTCATGGTCAGGAAGACATGCAATCATTTCCTATTTGGATTCGGAGAATGTAAGAATTCTGTTGTCCATCTATCCATCCATTTTCCACTGCTCATCTGGGTCCCGGTCGCAGTGGCAGCAGATTAAACAGAGATGTCCAGACCTCGCTCTCCCCAGCCACCTCCTCCAGCTCCTTTGCAGGGACAGCAAGGCTCTACCAGGCCAACTGCCTCCTGATACTGAATGCTGCCGACCTCCCCGGGCCCCCTGTGAGTGGTGGGCCCACAGGAACGTGACCCATGTAGCTCTTTATAGAACCGCAACCATCAGCAAGCCCCCCCCCCCCCCCCACACCCTGGCTCCCTGATTAATATAGGTGAAGTTACATAATCCTTGTTAATTATAATCTTGGGAGTCTTCTGAATTATATCAGTCTTATAGAATGATGCGGCAAAACATTATGACCAACCCCACACGAAGTGAATAATGATGATGATAAATGATAAATTGTCTATTTTCCATTTGAATAAGTGCGTGTACAGGTACGTTTTAATTGTTTTTTCCGCCTACCCATCGCGCTCTCCACAGCTTGGGGGTCACAGTGCAGCGTCAGCCGACGTGCAGCGTCCCTGGGGGTTGAGGGCCTTGCTCAAGGGCCCACAGACATGTGACTGTCTTCCGAGGCTGGGCCTTGAACTGGCAACCATCTGATCACAGGTACAGACTTAGCCCCACTTATAAGATGTCAAGGACTGAGATGTATTACATGGTAAGCTAACATTCGGTACTTATTGTCGAGATGTTGAACGCAGAAGAAATCGGTAGGAGTAAAGATCTCTTATGGGAATGATATGCATGATGGTATCCAGGCAATGACTTTGACAAGGGCCAAATGATTATGACCAAATAACTGGGTCAGAGTATCTCTGAAAGGCAAGACTTGTGGGGTCACCTGCTAAGGGCCATAATGATTTAGCATTTGTCAAAGTCACTGCCTGTATACCATCATGCATACCATTTTCACAAAAGAGCAAAATCATTTGGGTACCAGACCCCAAAACATGGCTGCCACTCTATGCCCCAAATCGGAACTGCTGCCTGTCTGCAGGAAGTACGAGCCGGTGACCTTCAGCATCGCACGCGACTTCACCAATGCCACTGGATTGCATGTCATAAATAGCATATCAATAGGGGCTGCTTTTCTCTGCCGTTTGATAAAATTAGGGTATGTGTTCTAGCCAAGGTATAACTGCTTAAATATCACAGGAATAAGTTAATTTAATGGAATTCCATTTCTGAAAAAAAAACTAGATTTGGAGTTACTTTGAAATTGTTTTTTTGTATATGCTCTTGTGAAACAATTAGAAATTGTACCAAAAATCTAAAATATTATGAAGAAAAATGTGTTTCCCTTGGAATTTAAATCAAACTGAACTGAGTTCACTATCCTCTTGGCCTACATATATACCTGTGTGTACAAGCTATATTTTGTTATTTCGATTCTAGTTACGTCATTTAAAATATGCCTGTACTGTATGTTGTCTCACAGAGAAAAGAGGGAAAAGGCCTGCTAATGGCAGTGTAAGTACACATCTGCATTAATAAGAAGCTCCTCCTGTTAATAAAGGCCTCACTGTGAATCCTCAGTACATAAGTGGATGCTAGCATGCACTGTCAAACAGAGATGGACACATACAGTGTACGTGCATATCTGCATTAATAAGAAGCTTCTCCTTTTAAAAAAGGCCTCACTGTGAATCCTCAGTACATCTGTGCATGCTAGCATGCACTGTCAAACAGAGATGGACACATACAGTGTACGTGCATATCTGCATTAATAAGAAGCTTCTCCTGTTAATAAAGGCCTCACTGTGAATCCTCAGTACATCTGTGCATGCTAGCATGCACTGTCAAACAGAGATGGACACATACAGTGTACGTGCATATCTGCATTAATAAGAAGCTTCTCCTTTTAAAAAAGGCCTCACTGTGAATCCTCAGTATATCTGTGCATGCTAGCATGCACTGTCAAACAGAGACTCATACAATGAGTTGACCTTATTTTTTTAAATAATAGGAAGTTGTCATGCTGAGGAAGAAGCGGATTTTATACAGTTTTATTGTGCATTTATTGTGAATCTAACCAGATCTGTGGTAAAGTTCTCAAGCTTAGCTTCCTCTTTCAAACACTGTCCATCTGGCCTGGTGAGAGGCGGCATGTGGCCACATCGCAGGAGCAGCGATGGTGTTGACTTTCTGCAATACTGATATTAAATCGAAATAAACCTGGTAAATTCTTATTTTTAAGGTGCTGTGGGTATTTTTTGGCACCTGATGCACACTTTCCCACATAGCTTATCTCAGATTTCACAAGGTCCTTAAATCCTTTTACTGAGTTTGATGCAGTAACTGTAACACATGCAAGTACAGACAAATAACATATTATATAAGACGATTATATAAATTATTATTATTATTTAAATATACAAACTATGACCATGCCCTACATTGTATAAAGGGTTCACTGGTAAAGGGAAGGTGCGTCCCGCAAAGAGGACCTGGGTCTGCAGACAGGGATGTGGCTGCCTGTCACTCCTGTGTGCAGATTTGTCTCTTCTTCAGTGCCTGACAGTGACGTTTGCTGTTGGTAACAAACCCCAGATCTGTGGGTGGAATGGAGATGATACAGTGTTTCTGAGAGGGCCTGCTTGAAGCTGGTGTGAGGGACGCTGCATGGAGACGACACAGTACTCCTCAGAGAGGGCCTGTCTGAAGCTAGTGCTAGGGACGCTGCATGGAGACGACACAGTGCTCCTCAGAGAGGGCCTGCCTGAAGCTGGTGTGAGGGACGCGGCATAGAGACTATGCAGTGCTCCTCAGAGAGGGCCTGTCTGAAGCTGGTGTCAGGCACGCGGCATAGAGACTATGCAGTGCTCCTCAGAGAGGGCCTGTCTGAAGCTGGTGTGAGGCACGCGGCATAGAGACTATGCAGTGCTCCTCAGAGAGGGCCTGTCTGAAGCTGGTGTGAGGGACGCGGCATAGAGACTATGCAGTGCTCCTCAGAGAGGGCCTGTCTGAAGCTGGTGTCAGGCACGCGACATAGAGACTATGCAGTGCTCCTCAGTGAGGGCCTGTCTGAAGCTGGTGTCAGGTACGCGGCATAGAGACTATGCAGTGCTCCTCAGGGAGGGCCTGTCTGAAGCTGGTGTCAGGCACATGGCATGGCTCTTCAATTGCATGTCAATATGGGCAAAAGAATGAATGACAAATGATGTTTACTTCTATCCCCCTCTTGCAACACAGAATAGTCATATCTATTTCTGTTCATGTCGATTGGTAATGGCCATGATCTATATGGTACTTCTTGTCTGGGTAACCATTAATTCTGATCACAGCCCTGATTATGGCTCGAAATCATTAAAAACATGACAGATTATTGTGAAAATGAATCCTGATGCACACATTAAGTGTGAGTGTTGATCCCTCTCATGGACACCACCGTTACACATTATTTTATGGATGCTTAAACATACCCTTTTAGGTATGTTTGAAGAGGGGCACTCGCGAAAGTGGGAGAATATTCTTACCACGAACCTTCCCTACTCAGGACAGATACGTTCACGTAATAATTTGGCTCCCATTAAGCACCTCATACTGGTAATTGGCAATTAATTCATTGCGTATCACCATTCTGTCAGAGATTTTTATGCGGTTGTTAAGCATATCCCAGTTTACATCTGTTTACATATCAGAATCACATTTGCATTATTTAACTGCGAACTCTTTAATCAAAAGCCACTCTGATGCGTTAGCTAGTGCTTCAGCTCAGCACTAGCATGTAGACGATGCCTCCCTTCCATTCAGTCAAAGTGTCATGCAATAGATCTCCTGCTGGAAGGTGAATCGCGAGTATTTCATTCACTGTTTGATTTGCTAATGGCTGCACAGCCTGCATGCAGTAGTAGTCCACAGAAGAATGGGCAGTTTTAAAAGCCTTGGCTGAAGAGATTTGCATTCTGTGTCACTGTTTATGCAAGGTCACTGGTCCTTCAAAACCACACCAGAGCTTTGCTTTCACTGAGTTTATTTCTATATACATAAATTACACCATTCTCAAAAAATGCCTCTCACATATGAAATTATATCACAAGAAGCTTAGAAAAGAAGCATTTTCAATTTAATTAATCATGAATGCACTTACTCATTGTGTCCGCATGCTGGGCAATAATAAATACACAATAGTACTGAAACAGTGCCAGCGATTCAGAGGGCACACAGACACTGACACACTACAGGCGATTCAGAGGGCACACAGACACTGACACGCTACAGGCGATTCAGAGGGCACACAGACACTGACACGCTACAGGCGATTCAGAGGGCACACAGACACTGACACGCTACAGACGATTCTGAGGGCAAACAGACACTGACACGCTACAGGTGATTCAGAGGGCAAACAGACACTGACACGCTACAGGCGATTCAGAGGGCAAACAGACACTGACACGCTACAGGCGATTCAGAGGGCAAACAGACACTGACACGCTACAGGTGATTCAGAGGGCAAACAGACACTGACACGCTACAGGCGATTCAGAGGGCAAACAGACACTGACACGCTACAGGCGATTCAGAGGGCACACAGACACTGACACGCTACAGGCGACTCAGTATGTAATACGGACACTGACATGCTACAGGCGATTCAGAGGACATACAATCACTAACACGCTACAAGCGATTCAAAGGACATACAGTCACTGACAGTTATAGACAATTTGGGGGATGCAAAGCACTGGGGGACCATACAAGACCAACCAAAGACTCAATACCCTCTATGAAATGATGCAACCAATAGCTCTTATTATAATGACAACCTGTGCAATTAAAAAATGACATCTTTTTAGTTTTCTTTACTTTCCGCATTATCAAACACTGTTCATCTCAACATGACTGATACAAGCAGGCATACAGGACACCTAGCCGCATATTTTGTTGATTATACAAAGTCCACAACTGTTAGGCCTGTCAGATTTGTTTATATTGCCGTTATCTCCCTACTGATGGGGCGTCCTCAGGGTGACATTTTAAAGGATAGCCACTGTTTCCGAGCTGCACGGTTTCCGTGGCGATACCCAGCATCGCCCAGCGGTACCCTGCAGTCGGAGTGCTCTCGTTTTGATGCTCATGGGGCACCGTTCCAGCACTGCACCGGCATAAGCCCTCAGGAGGAGCTTTGAAGTGTGTTTGTGGCATGCCACTCGTGCTGGGAGGGCCGGAATGGCCAGAGATGGAAGGTCCCTGTGAGGTACTGCCTCGGGCGTGAGCTCATATAAAACCCCGCGTGGATCAGGGACAGAATGTCCCCATGAGGTACTGGCAAGGGCATAAGCTCATATAAAACCCTGCGTGGATCTGGGATAGAAGGTCCCCATGATGTTATGACGCGGGCGGAAGCTCATATAAAACCCCACGTGGATCTGGGATAGAAGGTCCCCGTGACGTTATGACGCGGCATGACAGAGGAAGGATAATCCACGAAGCATGCACCAATAAATCAGGGCATATTTAACTGAACAAGCAGAAGGGCAGAACCATAAAACATGAGCCCCACAAGGGATCAAAGAAAATAAAGGCAAGTACCAACACTGGGAACCACGATACTAAAGGCAAGGAGGAACACACGAAAATGACAGTAACTAACAGAGAATAACTATCATGACTACAACCAACAAATATATCGCTACACAGGAAATAGCCACAAGGAACTAACAAGAAACAGAACGAGCACAGGCACTTAAATACACTGCTAACAAGCCTAGACGAGGGACAGGTGAGAACCATAACAAATCAACTGACCGTCTGGGAAACAGGCAGGATAGTAACAATTAACAAGCACAGAGAGGTCAATTAACAAGTAGGGGGAAAGGACCGAGCAAAACTAGGACAACCAAATGAACAGAAGAAGGAGCAAAAACAAGGGACTGTAACTGAAATACCAATACAAACATTAAACTGGGAGAATAAAAAACCAACAAACATTAAATAATAGCCTTGAAACCACAACCAAAAAAAGGGAGTTGGGAAGAGTGGCCAACCACTTAGCCCAATAAGTCACACAGTGGCCTCCAGGGGCAGGCAAACACACTAGGGACTTAGGCCTACAAGACAGAAGAGGAAACAGGATGGCCAGTGACACCTGCTGGCCAAACGGGGAAAAAACATGGGACAAGACTAGACATGCACTGATCCTGACACGTGAAGTACTGATACAGGTGTGAGCTCATATAATATTCCACGTGGATCTGACCTGTCTAACCTGACTGAGTATTGCAGAGTCTCACCTCACCTGACAACAGTAGTGTTTGAACTCACCTGGGCTCCGGTTTCTGTTATTAAAAATGGGCTGTGGTTCATGGGAAATGATAGCTGGCATATATGAGGCCCATACGGAAGTGGCAGATTCGTCAAACAGTGATAGGTTTAACGCCCCTAAACTACCACTGTGCACGATGAAGTTTCTGGGGAAATTTACATACGGGCAAAGGTTTTACCAAGCTGCGAATCTGGGTGAAACCCCAAATTCCGAATGAGTCTTGGTGCATCTGCGATGTTGCATTACCCACGCGCTGCTGCGTTGTGGACCCCCCCCTACCAAGAATGAAAAGAAGAGAATGAATGCAAATGAATGCTTGGGCAGGCCACTGGAGATTTATCACAGCTGGCTGCGGGAACTCCCACTGGCATCGCGCCGTCACGAGGGTGGCTCGGAAATCCAGGTGAAAACTGCCGTCCTCAACTACATTATTCATGAAAAACAAGATGATGTGCCCGTAAGAGTGACATACGAGGGCCACATGCCAGGGTGGGGGGCACATCAGAGCGGTGCATTGGTAATGCAGTGTCGCAGATGCACCAAGACTCATTCGGAATGAATGTGGGTTAGGAAAGGGGGGGCAAGTCATGTAAAGAATCCTTTTAGGTGAAACAAACCACAATGTCCTAAGCAAGAATTATCATTGCAATTAATATTGCTGTGTGCTTTCTGGATTTCCTTTGGCGGAGATGTTGGTATGTAGGTCTTTCTAACTCACCCTCAATTTCCCATAAAACCTGGGAAGTGCTCAGTAGAAAGGAGATCCTTGATGCTTGGTCACAAAGCAAGATGGGCTTCTTTATATGAACAAGACGGGTTATCAAACACTGCAGAGTCACCTACAGGACATCTAAAGGTATTAGCACCATGGACACGGTGAATGATCTACAACACAGGACAATATATAAGGTATGACATGTTATATAACACATACTATGTTATATGACACAAGGGTTGACTTCAGCAACATAAAAGGAGCATGGATGAGCCTGGACTGGTTCAGTCTTTAATGGAGAAAGCGTGAGAATCATGTTCATTGATGACAGTTGTGATGGTGACCGTAGGAAATGCAGTTATACTGATTCAGTTGTAATTCTCTAAAAATCTACATAGGCATGTTGCATTGTCTCTGTACATCACGGAAGCACTTTTTGTCAGGATTGCTAGACATTTCTGAAAGTGTATTTAGTGGCATCAGGCTTTAAGCTACAGTTTCCTCTCAGGCAGAACATCTGTTGTCTGAATTTCTATCAGAACAACACTGCTTATACTCAACTCTATATGACCAACACGTAGGAAACCTCACAGCTGACTGTTAAAATACACCCTGGCATATGTTGTTCAGTCAAACATTCCAGTGTTTTTAAACCTGCTGAAAATTTAGTAAAAGAAAGAAAATAAATCAACCTTACTCGTTAGCAGTGGATTTCCTAAGACTGCTTTAATAAGCTAAATTCATTATATGGATAGTTTAAATTTTACAGGCTTCCATCTGCTCACTTCTTCACTTTTCACAGACTACCATCATTCACCACTCGGATGTTTGGATTTGTAGAATATGATGATTGGTGTATTTTTTTCTTCACCAGGGTAAACATTTCCGAAAAAAAAAATTAAGAAGATTCTCAGTGCCATGCCCGGCTCGTCCGATCCTCGTGTGTGCCATGCCCCCTGATTATCCTCGTGTGTGCCACGCCCCCTGATTATCCTCGTATGTGCCACGCCCCCTGATTATCCTCGTATGTGCCACGCCCCCTGATTATCCTCGTGTGTGCCACGTCCCCTGATTATCCACGTGTGCTTCCCTGATCTTGCCCAGCTGTGTCTGATTATTTTCGCCCAGTCTTGTCTATTTGAGTCCACGTCTTGCCCTGGTTTTTGGTCCGCCATTGATATTAGTTAATGTCCGATGTTCCCTCGCTGTCTGCCCCGATCCTCTGTGTATTAGAGCTCCCAGCCAGTGAGGTAGCCCCCCATGCATTTGTCCACGTGAGAATTTGAGGGGTGGGGTAGCATCTGTCCCAGAAAGATGAGTCACATGACCAGGGTCTACACACATTTACATGTATGTAACAGTTTTATTACCTTGTACATAGTCTGTAGTGGTTGTGTGCTGCCCTAACGCTTTTGATGTAGGTAACTATAGGCTTAAAATGGAATAATATACAATGCTCGAAATTTATGGAACACTTTGAAAACACATCAGATCTCAAAGGGAAAAAAATCATGCTGGATATCTATATTCATATGGACTGGGTAATGTGTTATGGATGACAGGATGCCACATCGCTTGATGGAAATGAGAATTATCAACCTACAGAGGTCTGAATTCAAAGACCCAAAAATCAAAGTGAAAAACAGATACAGCAAACATTTTGCAGAAATTTCATTGCAGCAACTCAAAATCATTCTCAGTAGCTTGTATGGCCTCCACGTGTTTGAATGCAGGCCTGACAACGTCGGGACATACTCCTAATGAGACGATGGATGGTGTCCCAGAGTATCTCCTCCCAGATCTCCACCAGGGTACCACTGAGCTCCTGGACAGTCTGAGGTGCAACCTGGCAGCATAAGATGGACCGAAACATTAATCCCAAGAGGTGTTCTATTGGATTTAGGTCAGGTGAGTGTGGGGGCCAGTCAATGGTATCAATTTCTTCCTCCTCCAGGAACTGCCTGCATGCTCTTACCACATGAGGCTGGACATTGTCATGTACCAGGAGGAACCCAGGAGCCACTGCACCACCGTAGGATCTGACTATGGGTCCAAGGATTTCATTCCGATACCTAATGGCAGTCAAGGTGCCGTTGCCTAGCCTGTAGAGTTCTGCATGTCCATCCATGGATATGCCTCCCCAGACCATTTTTGACCCACCACCAAACCAGTGATGCTGAACAATGTTACAGGCAGCTTAACGTTCTTCACAGCTTCTCCATACCCTTTCACATCTGTCATATGTGCTCAGAGTGAACCTGCTCTCATCTGTGAAAATCACAGGGTGCCAGTGGCAGACCTGCAAATTCTGGTATTCTGTGGCAAATGCCAATGGAGCTCCATGGTGCTGGGCAGTGAGCACAGGGCCCACTAGAGGACGTTGGGCCCTCAAGCCACCCTCATGAAGTCTGTCTCTGACAACACAATCAGAAAAATTCACACCAGTGGCCTGATGGAGGTCATTTTGTAGAGCTCTGGCAGTGCTCATCCTGTTCCTCCTTGCACAAAGGAGCAGATACCGGTCCTGCTGATGGGTAAGGACCTTCTACGGCCCTGTCCAGCTCTCCTTGAGTATCTGCCTGTCTCCTGGAATCTCCTCCATGCCCTTGAGACTGTGCTGGGAGACACAGCGAACCTTCTGGTAATGGCACGTATTGATGCGCCACCCTGGAGGAGTTGGACTACCTGTGCAACCTCTGTAGGGTCCAGGTATCTCCTCATGCTACCAGTAGTGACACTGACCGTCACCAAATGCAAAACTAGTGAAAAATATTCAGAAAAGGAGGAGGGAAAAATGTCAGTGGCCTCCACCTGTTACATCATTCCTGTTTTGGGGGTCATCTTATTGTTGCCCCTCTAGTGCACCATCACTGACATTCCTGCAACGTCTAATACGTGACCAGCGGGTGAATGTCACACCATGAGATTATTTTTGGCCTGCTTTCATTTAGTGACGCCTAATGGTGAAGTGAATAATGTTCTGCATATTCATATATTCTTCACACGTGACGTGCAAAAATACAGAGGCACAGTCAGAGCCAAGTGCTGGGGTTGGTGCCCATCTGGCCCTGTCCCATGCATCCTTTCCCCGTTTGGCCAGCAGCTCCCGCTGGCCACCTCGTTTGCTGTTCCCCTACTGTGTTTCCCTGCTCCCCAGACTGCTGTGTGGCTCTACGGGCAGAGCATGTGATTCCGAGAATGACACCCCTCCTCTTGTGAGATCGAGGCTGGCCTGCCTCACTTTTGTATTTAATTCTGCTTTTATTTTATCCCCTGGTGTCTGTATAGTCAATTCATGTCTTGTTTATGGCTACCCTACCTGTGCCTCTTTCATGGTCTGTTTTGTGTTTCTTGATTTCTTTTAGTGTTGCTCACCCTCAGTGTTCAGTGTTTCTTAGCCTCTAGAGTCTGTTAATTGTAAATTACCCCCCCTGTTCCTTGTTGCCCCGTGCCCTTAATGATTTGGTTATCATTCTCACCTGTCCTTCATCTTGCCTTATTAACAGTGTCTGTTCTTGTTCCACTCCTCAGTGATTAATTATGACTGTTTCCTGTGTGATCCTTAGTTGTGGTCATCCCTCGTTAGATATTGTAGTTCTGTGTTCTTTTACTACACTTGCTATTGTTGTTCCCAATATTGTTCCCTGCCTTCTCGCTGGTTCCTTTGCTTCTGTTCCTCCCTTTATATTCTGTTTTGTTAATAAAACCCTGGTTATTTGGAGCGGCTACATTGATTGTTCCTTCCTACATCAAGCTCTGCCAACATGAGTTGGAAACACGAGTGCTATTTGGCCTGAATGGTGCTGCTATGTGCATACCATGGTAAAAAAATGTATAGGTAAGCCGTCAGTAGGAATATGGGAGCCAGAACCAAGCACATCTGCTAATATCTGGTTGTAGATTAAAAAGTTAAAGCTGACTAAAATAATTAAAGCTGATTAATTAATGATATTGTTTCATACCTGAAGTTGATGCCATATAATAACAGATTAACCACATAGAAGCTGAACTGCTATGCCATGCAGGGTGTCCCCTGCCTGGGCCCCGTGTTTCTTGGGATCAAGCCCCCACTCACAGGAACCCTGTACAGGATTCAAACTGCCATATTTTTGAAAACAAACAGTATATCACACATTTGAAAGCAATAAAAGCAGTCCTTGGTTTAAAGACAAATCAAGCACCCTTCCATGCAGGAACTGGCCATTGGAGGACCACCACCCTGGTCCTTGACCAAATGTACCAAGGGGGAACGGCAAAAATTTTAACCTGTTTAACAATGTAGTCCCATCTATCAGACTAGAGTGATTACCTGTGGATATTTAGGACTCCCTCTCTTTTCCTGTCATTTGGCATGTGCACCTCACGATTTTTTGTCTTTTGTGTGCATCCTCAGCAGACACATCACATCCCTGTTTATCAGCAGACACATCACATCCCTGTTTATCAGCAGGCACATCACATCCCTGTTTATCAGCAGGCAGATCACATCCCTGTTTATCAACAGAAACATCACATTCCTGTTTATCAGCAGACACATCACATTCCTGTTTATCAGCAGACACATCACATCCCTGTTTATCAGCGGGCAGATCACTTCCCTGTTTATCAGCGGACACATCAGGCACATCACATCCCTTTATCAGCGGACACATCACATCCCTGTTTATCAGCGGGCACATCACATCCCTGTTTATAAGCGGGCACATCACATCCCTGTTTATCAGCGGACACATCACATCCCTGTTTATCAGCGGACACATCACACACGTGTCCTGAGCTCTGCCACACTTCTGGTACTTTGCCTCAGTTATAGGACTCAGCTTCAATCCTGAGACTTTGCTTCAGTTTCCAGACTCTGCTTCAGTTCTGGTTCTCTGCTGTTTTGGGATCCTGTCTTAGTTCTGAAACTCTGCCTCTGTTCTGGGACTCTGGGTCTTTGTCTCTCTCTCTAAGGCTCTCACTGGCATCATTTTTCTTACCCGATCTCCGGCTAATTTTTTTCCAGTACCTTCTTCAATACTTCCTACAAAGGAGCGAAGATTTAGGCCAATGCTAAGATTTTATATTTAGGTTAAAGTCTTTTCCCAGCATTTTCTTTATTCCTTTTTTGTGGTACTTTACCTGCAAGGTTGCTAATCATGCCACACTGATTCCTGTAACTGATGGTGGTGAGCTTGCAGGTCATTTGCAGCAACATTTATATTCTTCCTAATAAAAAAAATTAAATTCCGAGTAGATTGTTCGGCCGCCCATTCACAGCTTATTTTTAAATGGCTTTTAACAGTAAGGAGAACCAGGAGTTTTTTTTTTTTATTTTTTATTTTTTAATGGCCCTGCATTTCTTACTTAAATTGCTACATTAATTATAGAAATGCAATTCAGAGTCACTGCGATCTGGACGCACAGGGCACAAGGCAGGGAACCCCCTTGTTGTGCTGTCAGAGCATGGCAGTTAATGAATTATAATCTTTTACAAAATCCATTTACGCAGACTCAAGCATGGACCCATATATGTAATAAAATAAATAAGTCAGTTTTTTTAAGCAGGTTTCTGATCTCATGATTTACGCACTGTATAATGTCACTGGTGGAATGTGTCTAGGATGCCATACTAAACTACGTAGTAGATTTGAATTAAATATTTACACTTCATTGGTTTATGTCACCAAGTAGTTCGAACTGTAAAATTTTGCAATATTGCGAGGTGATTTTTTCTTTATCGTCACCGAACATCTGTCAGCAAATACTTCCATGTCATATTGTGAATTGTGAACAATGACAATTGATGCTGAACAGGTTATTACAGGTCATTAGCGAAGGCACTGTCATTTCAGGGCAGTCAAGGCAGTGGCACAGAGGTATAGGAAGCGGCCCTGACTTCATAGCAGATCCAGTGCGGCGTCCAGTGCAGAGCTGTCGAGATGACGATGCTGACATTTACACAGGTCACAATAAACCTCCAACTGTAAACAGATGTGCTACTAGAGTAATATTACAAAGTAATGTCTTTGTAATGAAGTGCTGTTTACTGTAACCAAACATAGTGTAAGTTATAAATTCAGCCTTTCCTAAATAATTTGCTCAACAGCTTTTGAAGACAGCAGGTAAATTATGTATACATTATTTTTTAACAAATGGAGTCATCAGAAGTTGCCCGAGGAGTGATTTTGTTGACGGAGAGATACGCGGCGTAGAGGGCAGGCCCTGCATTTCCTCAGTAATGACTGTTCAGGCCCGACTGATACAATTGTCTTCCGAAAGCAAAATAAATGGGTCACAAAAGGTTTTCATATCACGAAATGTGCTGGCGACCAACGGCAGCTGGGCAATATTGACTGTATAATTCAATCTTGTCACTGCAGAGTTGATTTAAAATAATGGATTTCGAGAGATCAGGAAATTACTGCCTAGTCCTGCTTCGTAGGACTTTTTTTCATTTTATTTATTTATTTATTTATTTTTTTGCATTTTGTACTCAATAGACTGTGTTGTATATCTGCTAGACTCTGCAATGCAGGGTGCATATCTTATCAGAATTGGGCGGTAAGATGTGTCTGATCAGAGAAACACAACCGCAGCATGCAGGACAGCTGAAAGGTCACAGTAAGGGTCACACTGGACCCCCAGTAACATGAACCAAAGTCATGGGTTTCGGCTTTGTAACCTTTATCCTGCTCCTTCCTGTTCCATCATATCTTCTGTCACCCCTACAAGAAGAAACTATTTTACCCAAACAAAGACACAGTTCCCTGCCCCTCGCTCCATGTGCTCACGTGGCTGTGCATGTACTACAGAGCTGAGATACTCTCACGTGAACGAAGCAGCTACTTAAACAACCACAGACACCCCCCTGCCGCACTCCTCATCCAGTCGCAGGGCTTGTCTTTGATCTGGCCTCCCCCCGTCTGCGAGAGGACAGTCTGCTCTGTCGTATTTACAGGAATCTGGCCTCTTTCCTAGGGGGTGAAACTTGCGCCATTCTGCCCAGTGTCACAGCGAGCCTTGCGTCATTCACCGCTTCCAGTGCTCTTCGTCGTATTCGCTTCTGTTCTCCGTTACTCTTCGGTCACGTGACTCCTGTCTGAGCCCCGGCGAGTACCAATTTACTAAACATATAATAATAACCTCCAGACTTAATTATAAGCATTTGCCTCTATTACATGTACAGCGAGTTTTTAATATTGTGGCATGTAAATGTACAAGATGCTTAAGATGATGGACTAAATGCTCAGAAGAACACAGGTGGTTATATTAAATGTTTAAAACTGATGCTCAGCATTATTATATTATGCAGAAAGGGCCTTTTATATTTTTTTGAACGCTAACTAAACTTTTGTATGTGCATGATAAATGGTTAAAAGGGTCTCAACATATACTGAATTCAATTTGATTATCCTAATGTTCGTTTTTTGAATCCATCTTCCAAATTTATCACATTTATCCATTTCTAATTTTGCATTTGAATTTTTGTTCATTTATCATAATTATTTTGTCAGCTGTTTGAAGACTCGCTTTGTATTTTTAATACCTAGTGTCAGACTATGTCATTTAAAGTAGTGATGTGAATTAAGGTGTTAGAAAATTGGGAGAATTTTACAAGTCATGGTTTTTTTTCTGGGCTCTTGCATTTTGACAGCTTCTCTTCATCTCCTTCTAGGTCTGTCCTACTCCTCTCTTCAGTGGTACCTCGGGCGTTTTGACCCAGAAGAAAGCAGGCTGACAGGAAGTCACCATAAGCACCTCTTCTAACAAACTGCTCAGAAACTGTAGCCATCAAGGCCCCAGTAAAGCATCCATGTCCGATCCAACTATGCTTACATCAGTCTAAATTCTCATCTATTTGTATATCTATAGTCATAATACTATGATGGATTGAATCCTTAATAATGCTGACATTAGAAATCCACTGTAACAGGTCCACAGTATTTTTGTATCCACAACAGAGGCTTGAGCTGCAGTGGAGTAAACGCCATACTGTCCTCATGCATCTACAGCTTGTCAGAATTCCCAAAGGAGTCCTTTAGGTGCAACAGTAATAAAAAAAAAAAGAAAGAAGATTATTTTTGAAAAGTGTGCCGCAGGGTCAATGTAAAGACCAGCAAAGACAAGCGAGCTCACTGATCCCCTGAATGTGAGTTACCAGTGTAACAATTTACCCTCTTTGATCTGACGGACTGCCTTCTAAAACCCGGTCAGGTGACCACCCTGTAAAATCCGGTCAGGTGACCACCTTGTAAAACCCGGTCAGGTGACCACCCTGTAAAATCCGGTCAGGTGACCACCTTGTAAAACCCGGTCAGGTGACCACCCTGTAAAATCCGGTCAGGTGACCACCTTGTAAAACCCGGTCAGGTGACCACCCTGTAAAACCCAGTTAGCTGATCCCACTCTGCTACTCCAGATAATCTTAGGTATGGGTTTGCTGAAAAAAAAACACTTACTATAGTGCTATAATCATCAGAACTAGGTTGCTTGAAAGCTAACTCGCCTAGGTGGCCGTCTTACACAGCGATAATGATGGGAAAATGGAACCAGCTCTGTTGAGAAGGTTAAACCACTTTCACTGGGTTTCCATTTGCTGGAGCACAGTGCTAAGTACTGACATTTGGGTCAGATTCACCTTCATGGTGCCGACGCTCCACAGTCGTCCCGCACCGCGAGACCAGCCAGCGTGCTGGCGACAGATGTTGTCAATCAGAAGAGAGGAAACAACCCTCCCTTTTGTCAGGGTGCCCGTGACAGACACACGGGTCGTCCAATCAGCGCAGAGATCATGACTCTTAACAGACGGAGATGCCGCGGGATGCCTCAAGCAGAGCAAGCGCCATATGCAGGTAACACAAGGAGATGCTTGTTTGAAGAGATACTTCATATATATCCCGACATTACACTGGCGACGGATTGAGTATTCTCTCATTATAAAAGAGTAATTTACTCGCTTCTGTCTGCATTTAACATGCCCATAAAGCTGTCAATTTGTTTAGTAGGATATATATTTTCTATTACTATCATGTACAACTTAAATTCATTACTCATGGGCTTTATGCAGAAAGGTCGGCCTGCAACCTGAAAGTCCAATAATTCAACGTGCAAAAATGGTAATTCTGAGCCAGAAAGGCAAATTATGCAAAAAATTCTGCATCGATCTATTCACCTCCAAAGCTTTCATTAAACCCTGGCAGTATGAGCCTGTATATTTGAGCCGTTTGCGTAGCAATGTACAACGCTGAATAATGTATAGAATTAGTAGGAAATTAACTGAGAAATGAAGGCGAATCCGATGGTAAAACACCTAGCTAATTGTCTATCTAGGAACCTGCTGTAACATACTTATCGCAAAGACAGATATGTACCGTTATTGTGGTATTAGGTGACAAAAAAGCAGTATAGCTGCAATGCTGAGTTATGAATGTGGTAACGCGGAAGCTATGAGTTCTGCCGCTGATTTTATTTAGTTGTAATTATACTAAGAAAAAATGGGAGGAAATGAGCTCGGGTCACATTTATCGCATTTACACTCCATTGTGCATGTGTCTCATCGCGTAAATCTTTCACTCAGCGGCAGCGTAAGATGGTATTTTCCAGGGGCTCTGTAGGTTTTCAGCTAACACAACACAAATTGAAATACCAAAACCTGGAGCTGGGGGCACAGGAAATGTAAATGAAGGAAGGCAGGACTGAAATGCTGAGGCAGAATAAGGAGGGCATAAATTCACAGAAGATAGTATGGTTACTGGGAGAACGAGTGACAGGTGGAACCAATCAAAATGAATAGCCCAGGTCACCTGACTCTTCCAGCCAAGCACAATGTAGGCTGTTTTGTACAAACTTCTTACAACTTCTTGTTCATGTTTTAGGTGGCTACAAATGAATTATTAATTGAGTGTAACTTCCTGGCATGTTGTGTTGTGTCCTCCTTTTAACACACGATTCAAAACATCCATCCATCTATCTTTCAACTAATATTAAGCTAAGGCTAGCACCATCTCCAACACACAGGATCACACCTCTTCATGCAGCATGACTCGGCTCACTAAATTACCACTTAGCATTGAGCTAACTAGCAGTACACGGCGGAAAGTTGCCTTTTCTACAGCCTAAATGGGCAAGGCAGAATGCCGTTTAGCCTTTGATGTTCCAGTGGGTGTTAAATAAAATATTGCTCACCATCCCCTGGATAAATTCTAACAGCTGTTACTGCATTGAAATGAAGGAGGTGACAAGGAAAGTATTTCTGATGAGAGGGAATGTTAAAGTTTTTTTTTTCTTCGTATTTTTCCCTTGATGGTGTGTTGAAAGTGAGGCGGGGGCGGGCAGCACTGGGACGGCAGCGGCTGTAGCAGGGGAATGCGGGGGCAGCGTGATACCCCTATGCTGGTGGTGAAGCGGAAACCTTCAGTGACGACCCCATCTCTGCCACACACCCCCCCGCACCAGGAAATCCTTTTCTAATCTGTTGTTCAGAAATAACTCATTTGCCATTGTGTGACCTGAACACGCAAGTGCACTGCATTCACTGAATAAAAGAACTTAAACTGAGTAAAATTACATGCGCAGTAAAGCTACAGTATATACACAGTAAAACGACATACACAGAGTAAAACGGCAAATCTGCATACACGTTAAAATTACATGCACTAAGTAAAACCTTTTTCATACATGTTTAGCCGACACTGTTTTCAAAGTATCATACTGTACGAGAGGTACATACCTGTACAGAAAATATATACAGTATATATAAAGAATTCAAAGAAGAAGGATTGCAGATCTATGATATTATTAAATAACATAAGCTAACAAATCCTATAGACATCTTTTCTGATATTTCACATTGTTCACATTCTTTCATTATGTTTTAAATATTGCCTGTGCTCCATGTTTATTTGAGAGGAGCGCCTATTAACTGCACTGTCCCCAAGGGAGCCCGTTCAATCAACAGCTGAACTTTATAACAATCTCTGAAAGACACAAGCAGTTGCCTCTCCCCCATTTCGGCGTTTTCCGACCTCCGTCCGTGGATGATTAGATGCCAGGGAATGATATTATGTGAGGGCTGGACAGGACTTTTCATTATCTGCGAGGCCTTTGTCCTCCTGTGGTTTGTCTCTCCCAAATCATCACAGTGGAGTTTACAACTTGATCTCCGGGATAATTTACTGGCCCCTCTCCAAGGAATTATTGATCTCAGTTTGATGAAAGACAGCCTGCTTCAGTGATAGTTCAATTATGTTTTAAGTGCTGGATAAAGCTGGGTAATTTGTTTTTGATCATGTTGGCTAGTACATTTCCAAATGTTTGCTTTACATCCATAATTTTGTTTAACCTTAAACAACCTTGAATATCAAAGTAAGATCTTGACTGACAGTGAATGTATAGGTCAGAGTCAATCCATTGATGCTTCCTTCCCTAACTGGTCCAGACTGTATTTCTTATATTAAACGGACAAACTGGAGAACACCAAGCAGATATCTGAAATTTAAAACTGTTGACTGGCTGATGTAGTAAATATAATAACTTTGCTGAACACTTACGACGCATAGCAGGCTGAGAGATTCAAACAGCCACTGCTGTCAGCCAGGCAATCTGACAGCCAACAATAAAGGGAAGACATCTAAGGAGGGTGCATGTCCAAGCAGAAGGCTGCCTTAAAACTACATGCACTTCTTCCATGATAGGAAGAAGCCTGCTTAGTGAACAAGAAGATGGCCACGCTGGGTGCGTTTGAATTTTGTGTGCAAATGTGGCATGATTCCGCTGCCAGCGGCGGTAAATCGCTAATGAGTCGCCTTGGCTCGTTAAGAAGATGCTTGTGAGCATGCGCAGCAATTCAGCCCCTGGGCTGAGCTCACTTTGACTACCTCCATTCCTCTTAATCGGATACCCCGATTTCAGATGGGCTCTGGATTTTAAGCCTACCCGCTCAATCACTCACTCTCCAGAGTGATATAAAGATACCTCAGGCTTTGGCAGGACGACCCATCCTCGAGCTCTCTCCCCCCCCCCCCGCCCCCCCCACCCCCCCACCAGGGAGACAGCTGGCTTGCAGGCAAGCCCCATGTAATAAACCCCACAGAAAGGAAGCAAGGGCTTCCTATTGTCTCTGGGCTTAAAAATCAATCCCCGTCAACACCTCCCACAGGTGAAGGAAGACATGGCAATACTCTACCCCCACCCCCCCGCCCCCCCAGTCAAAAACAATAAACCGTCACTAGTGACCTCATACCTCAGAGTTCACCTGGCACAGAAACACACTGCTTTGCAAATAGTTAATGCAACAGACTCGGATTCACCTTAAAATTCAAAAGTCTTTTTATATTATTAATATTTTGTTTTTGTGGTGTTCAAGGCAGTGCATGTTATACATTAAATTATGTTTACTATCAGTAATCATGCAGTATGGTTCAATAAGCTACTCTCTGAAGGATAACTGAGGCAATACATTTTTATATTTATTTATATGCTTCTGTTTCGAGGCATTCTGAGAAGAAACGCCTATTTTAAACATTTATAGTTGTGGATGACTATTTATAGTTATGATTAATTACTAATTTATGATTAACAAAGAGACAACAGCATGAAAAGAACTTTACCCTGTTTTACATTCCCTCAGTGCGGTTTGTAAAGGATCATTAATATGAATCTGTGGAATGCAAAATTCTTAAAATTATACCAAAAAGTTTCTTAAACAGTCTCATTATCACTGCATGGGTTTGTGTCCTTGATCTCTGATGAAATCAATGGCTCTGGTTGAGGGAATTTTCTGTTTATGTGCAGTGTTTACATGGAATCAGATCAAATCGGTTCAGTGCCATGGACTGAAGCAATTTATCTGTGCGTTGGTAAATGAGGAGCAGGTCAGCTTCAGCAATATGACCAACTGCAGTCACACGATTCTGGTCACATGACTCCCGAATGCTCATGGGAAACCTCCATCAGGCTCCGTCTTCTCATGAGACATTAGATTTACAGACATTAGATTTACAGACACTTATTTTGCCCATTTGACAAACATGAGGTTGTATGACACACATCAACAAAAATATAATTGTAATCCCTGGCAGACCTGAATCCACTGCTTTTCAGCTCCAGCGCCTCCTACTGCCTAATTGGAGCACTGACCATCTGAGTGTGAGTTTCAGAAAATTCCGAGGCTACTGGCATCCACATGGTGTTCTCGTGTGGATGGGGGTGTCTTGGACACACCCCACGTTACCCATACTGAGGGGGGAATGGGAGGGGGGGGCAATGCCTTCTAGCTACAAAGCAGGGGTTTGTTTTATTGTAATAATTCTGGGACATGATCATCTGTCTTCTTTTCAGTTATTGGATTTTGTCCCGCGGTAACAGTTTAAATAGTGACACTGGCCATATCTAAATGCAATTTGCTTTTTATTAAAAGAACGTCAGGTGCCATGTGTTGGGGTGTCATTTTTCATCCGTTGATTCTGGAAGGATTAGTCACACATGGAGAGCTCCAAGTGTATTTCCTTCCACCGTTTCAGCTTGAACTCCACATCTCTCCCCAATATTCTCTCCCCGTTGGTAGAAGAAGTTCTGGAATCTTCAGGGGAAAAAAAGGTGGACGACGACCTGTGATTTCAGGACTTTTAAACCTGCAGCATCAGCCCTTCACTGTTATTGGGGGGGGGGGGGGGTGGCACAGAGTAATAAAAGAGGTCAGGGCAGCACTAGGGTCTAAGGAGCGCATTGCTCAAAGCTGTGAACTGTGCCCGGAGCCTTCTGGTTAAAGAGCGAGCGACGCAGACGTGATAGCGGCCATGGTAAACTGAAGCACAGCCTGAGCCTAACGAGACAGGGTGGCTGGGGCTGCAATTACTCTGCCCACACAGACAAAGGAAGAAAAGACACACACACACACAGAGACACACACACAGACACACACTACTGCAGCCTCTGAATGGGCAGATAGAGGGAGAGCAGTCAGCAAGTCACCCACCGCGTTTAAAAAATACTGATGCATTTAATGTAGTTTATTCTACCACGTCGCATCGACACAAAAGGACTGATAACGTCCGTAATAAACCTGACAACAGCACGTTACACCGTTTAAAAGTAACACAAACCAGTACATGTAAACAGGATCATACGCAGGCATTGTGATTTACCTAATATAACCATGCGTTACCTCACGATGATTTAGCATGAATGTATTAATGGATGTGCTTGTAATCATATATATATCATATATATGGTAACATATAAAGGCAATAGTGAGATTTGAATGTGCCGATTTCCATTACAGTGCCGATTCAGCATAGAGGTTGAGCATACAGTCGTTTCACAGAACATTCTGGAAGCTGTCCCCATGGCATTATCTTTCAGCATGGGCTTCGAGGGCCACCACATTCACACAGTTTGCGTTTAATGGCACTCGTGCTCATCGTCCTCCAGAAGGAAGCCATCTTGGGAGACCCCCTACTGTTACAATCAGGTCTCTGTTCGTCCCCAGAACCTACTTTCTCATACTGTATATAGCAGGGGAACCTGTATGTCTGTGTGTTTTGCGTGTGCGTGTGTGTGTGTGTGTGTGTGTGTGTAGACTGTATATATTCTTCTCCAATAGAAAGTGACTCTTCCAGTGACCTTCAACTTTTTAACGATGGGCACTAGAGTTCAGATGGTTCCTTGGTAAGATCCGTCACCCAGCTTGGACATTAATGATCCTCCCTCTGGGCCTTTAACTGCTATCATGAACACTGCTCTGTGAGGGATTCCACAGCTGAGACAGTACAGCTTTAAACACGAGTCTTCACGGCTCCAATCAGATTTGAGAAGTAGACCATTTCTGGTTTATTAGTTCACGGTTGTATTTAGCGGGACGTCCATGTTTAAGTTCTCCACATATGGATCTGCTGTGATGGAAGCCAAATCACAGTCATTTAACTGAACCATAAAAATCCTTTAAGTTCCTGCTAGTTACAGTATAATCTGAAGATTGCATTGATCATATTGGTAAAACCACAGCTGCTCCGATCCCTGTATTTTCATGTCTACCTGTAAGGAAAATGTGTTGCAGGCTGGACCTGAACTCATCCCGATGGCTATTTTTGGCCTCAGTGAGTTTGGTTACCTGTGGAGATTTAATTCTGCCCATTTATCCACGTCCTCGTGACCATCTCACACAACCTTGCATGGTGCATAGCACGCCTCAAGTTCATCGCTCAGCAAGTAGAGTCGTCAGGCAACTTCATAAAAACACAAGCAAGGGGGTCACATCTGTACAATGCTGCACAAGTCTGTACATGCCATTACATGTCCATAATCATCAGTACACATCTGTAGACATGTTTCTAAGCATCAATACATGTCTGTGTATGCATTTTCAGGTCTGTACATGCCTTAACACATCTATAAGCGTCAGTATACGTCTGTAAGCATCAGTACATATCTGCACAGGCCTTTATGCGTCTGTGAGCATCACTACATATGTGTACATGCCTTTATGCGTCTGTGAGCATCAATATATGCCTCTACATGCCTTTGCACTCCTGTAAACGCCAGTTCAGTGTTTTTGTACATCTGTAAATGCCACTACATGTACACATAAATGTAAACATCTCTCAATGTCTCTATATGCCTGTAAATATCTCTAACTCTCTGTACATGTCTGTAAACATCTCTAACTATCCATTCACATCTGAAACACCTCTAACTGTCTGCACATGTCTATAAATGTCTGTACAATTCTGTACACAGCTCCAGCTGCCATGAATTGAATTATCTATAAATAATGACGATGTTCTGAGGGTAGAGGAATCAAAAACGATTTTTTTTTTGGCTGACAAAGGCCTCATCATCTCTGTTGCAAGGCAAACACTGTATTCTCCAGCGGGAATCTCATACTAAGGGTGTGTGTGGCGGGAGCAGTGAATTATGCTCTGTACTGGAGGATTTTACAGGAATGTATGAGGCCATCCATGCCTGAACTAACCTGAAGCACAGCCTGGTCTGCAACAAGTCAGCAGACTGAAAGGCATAGCAGAACAAACCCACCCCTGTTAGTGGGTGTGAGCCGTGAGAATGCCTGTGGGTGATGGTGAGGAGGTGGGTACAGGGCTTTCTATCAAGGCAACACAGCACGGGGAAGAAGAACAGGGAAACCGCAAAGAAGAGTTTATAAGGTGTTATAATATTCAGTAATGCTTTACATTACCTGCACCTTCATAATGCCTTCATAATGCATTCATAGAATATTCATAATCAGCATGTAAGTATACTGTAGCATGCAAACATACTTTAACAACTAAATATTAATAACAAACAGTATATGATTATGCAGTATATTTGTTCATGGACAGTGTTATGACTGCAGTGCTTTAAGAGGTAATGCTTTATGGTAAACTTAGATGCTACTTATGATTGCGCCATAAAAGCATTATTAAGGTGTAGTTGATGTTAAGCATTACCTAACATTTGATATGGATAACGGAGAAACCTGGATATATACAGACAGCGTTTCTGTGCCGGATGAAGGTCCATGAATGCCAATGTAAGGTCCCCACACACACTGAGCAAACAGCACTCACCGTGAACCCCCATCATACTCCCCCTCGCCGTGGCCTCTCCGGCCAGAAGTCACACCCCACCGCCTCCATACTGCAGAAGTGTCTAAGTAGAAACCCCCCCCTAGTCCTGGTCCCAATCCTCTTCATTTGGGGCCTCCCTGCCCGAAGACGGCTAGTGACAGCAGCACAGCACCAAGGTGTAGATCAAAGCCAGCAGAAGGCCCGACTCTCACGACGGACACGTTCTGTCGGCGGTCCTAAAAAGTGGGAGCGCTGTGGTGACTGGTGCAGCGCCGGTGGCTGCCTCTCACGCCGACGATCCCAGTATTACAGCAGAGTGCTTACAACTGTAAGCATTACTCTTTAATACTTTGGTGTTTATGTCTGGATGATTGTAGGGGCATGAAAAATTAATGCTAATAATGTTAAATAGAACATAAAAGAATTTTGGATCATATATGGCTTATTTATTAATCATGTTTCTTTTTTTTTGCATTTTATTATTCTTTTGAATGTGAAAAAAAAAAAAACTTGAGCACATGCATTATTTAGGTATAATATGCTACAGGATCACATGCAGATGGGAGTGGTCTTCTGAGGATCATGGAGGATCTGCTGATCATGCTGCTCTCAGAGCTATCATGAAGTACAGAATCCATGCAAGGCTGTACCCCCACCCCCCCATACACACACACAAGGCCTCTATCCTCACCAGGCTGTTGCAGTTCGAGCCGTCATACCGAGACGCCCCCATCGAGGCTTAAGGGGAACCACCGTGGGGGGGGTGAGGATCGACAACTGAAGCTGCCAGGAGATGCTGTTTGTCACCCGTCAGTCTGGGAGGAGTCTAAGCATATCACCGATCCTCTTCAGAGGGCGGGATTAGAGTTCCGGCCAATCAGATCGCAGCGAGGAATCCTTCATACCCAAAAGGCAACATATGGTGCCCTTTTATTCTTGCAGGAAGCGGGAATCAAGACAAGGAAGCGAAAATCGAGACAAGGAAGCAGGAATCGAGACAAATACGGCATCGTGAGCCACCTCTTCACCTGCCTGAATCATTTTCCCTATTGGGTCAACACAGTACAGGTGGGAAATAAAAATGCAAAGGGCTCCTGTTGGTAGAGAAAGACAAAATAAATGTGAAGTATCATATTTAGACCCGACAGAGACAGAAAACTGGGTTGAGCTACACAGCCTGGGTGAATTTATATGCTTAGGGATCTGTGGAAAAAAGCCAGGAGGACAGTGATGGCAGAATTCTCCCAGTCACATGACAGGAGGACAGTGTCGGCAGAATTCTCCCAGTCACATGACAGGAGGACAGTGATGGCAGAATTCTCTCAGTCACATGACAGGAGGACAGTGTTGGCAGAATTCTCCCAGTCACATGACAGGAGGACAGAGATGGCAGAATTCTCCCAGTCACATGACAGGAGGACAGTGTCGGCAGAATTCTCCCAGTCACATGACAGGAGGACAGTGATGGCAGAATTCTCCCAGTCACATGACTTCCCCACGTTAATTGTCCAGTGTCCAGTGGCCCAGGGACTCTGTTCACTTATAATGTTCTTATCCCTCGCTTTGAATATGCTATCTTACTTCCTAACTCTGTCCTTGGAGTCAAACAGATGCTTTGCGTTTGATCTCAATATGTCTATCTGAGCATACACCATGCAACTCTGTCTATACATGTTTATCTCTTTCTAAAGATGTCAGTATGTAAATGTATTATTAATCCAATGCACCCCTGAAGTTTAGCAATATTGTGGTATTACATTTTTCTTTGCCTGAGTTGTGCAAAGTTATGCAACAGCTAATAAAAGCTGCAGTTCCCGATCAGATATAAATCAACTCCCCTGAGAGATCAGTAAAAGCTATGTTTCCCCATCAGATAAGAATCCACTCCCCTGAGAGATCACTTGGCAGATGTTGTAACCGAGTCTTCTGAGGTTCCTCAATCGGCATCATCTCTCTGAATCCAGCTCGTGGCTTACGAGCCAATCATCCGCCTTCTCCTCGGTAACAGGCTGCCGCCTCGCTTTTGGTCGCGTCCCCCGTCGCGAGCCGACTCCCCGCCCGCTCCTGCGCTCCTCCTCAGGCTCAACCCCGGTCTCCTCCCAGATCTGCCGCCGTGTTTCACTCCTGACACGCTGCCCTTTATCCCGCCAAGCTTCCCGCATCCCGCTGATGAAAAGCGTCTTCATGATCTGATGCTGTCACTACCATATGTCCGGGGCTGGCTCCAGTCTGTCAGGGGCCCAGGGGGCAGATAAATACCAGGCCCACCCTTCACCCCCCCCCCCCCCCCCCCCCAAATAGTAAACACAGACCAGCCAAAACTGCTGCTTATTATGAAATTGCAACAGCTAGGCCATGCCTTAAGTCATGGTGACAGTGATTCTTAATTAAGCATCCCTGACTTCTCTTGTTGGGTGTATCGCTGAGTGTGACGTGAGTTTTGCTGAAATTTCAGCGAGCCCACACAGCCCTACCTATTGTTCAGCACAGAACCCGGGCAGGATAAAAACCTTTTTCCAATTGTCATCCACTGACATTAACGGCTGCATATGTTGGGTTACATTGTTTACAACTCAATATAGCAATAATGAGAAAAAATAAATAAATAATCATGGAAAAACAAGAAAGGTTGTCGTAGCTGTGCAGACCTCTGACTTAACACAATTAATATACTGTAGGTCTGACCAAATCCATGAGAAAAATGTTTGTGTTGTTGCTGTATATTAGCGGTGATACGAACTGCAAACATTAGCTGCGAGAATCCCTCAGTATGGTTTGTTAAAGCTACGATTTACCAGCTGATAAATAAACCCCATTTTAAACTCTCCTCAGTCAGATACATTTCAGCATCATCTGGATTCCTCTAATCAATCAGGCATTTTCTCATGCTTCCGCTCTGAAAATGTCAGCTCAGCCCTGATCTGTTTTTCTAAGTAGTCTGTTTGCCAGAGCAGGTTCAAATCCAGGGCTTCTCAAAGTTCGGCATAAATTCAAGTGCTGCACTGATCTTCATTCCCAAAAAAAAAAAACTCCCAGTGCGATTAACTGAAACAAACTGTTTTAAGCGTGCTGATATTTCGGAAAAGCTACCCCTGGCCGGCACAGCGACTAAAGGAAGCGAACGTCACCCTTTCCCAGATCACACTGTCGTTATTTTCCTAACAGCACTTTAATGGTGTTAATGTCACATTTCCAGAAGAAGTTTCGTACAGAGTTTTTACTCTGAGCCCTGTCTCAGAGTCTGTCTCCAAAAATCCTATGAAATGACAAAACGTTTCTGCAACAATGCAAAAAAAAAAAGAGAAAAAGCTGTTGACAGTACAGGAGGCCTGAGGCCTAGGCTGCCGTGTGGAGACGGTATGTTTATATATCAATGTTCTTTCCTGACTCTCTTTCTCATGCCCCCATATTGGTTCCATCGTCATTCTTCTGTTCTTGACTCTCGCCAATGTCGATTTGGTTATTTAGCTGACCTATGGGAGCGTCTCGCTGGTTTGGTCTCGGTTGAGAGTGATTTGGCAAAGTGCTTTAACACAGAGGCATCTGCAAAAGGAGCAGAGGCAAGCTCTCCCAGTGGCCGACATCACGGAGGTGGTCCACGGTCACAGCGTCAGATACAATGCATGCCATGAATGCTTTTAGGAGCCAGAGAAGCCACACAAGGCCACATCACATCTGGCTGGGAGGCGGAACATTATTGTGAACACTGACCTCCTGCAAGCTGCCATTTATGTTGTAGAGACCCTGTTGTTACCGGACTGCAACTTTCTGGTAGTGAAAAGCATGCCTGGAGCAGAAGCACTATTTAGGGCAGCGTTTTTCAACTGGTGGGACACCTGTTAAAAAATGCTGCCTTATGGAAAGTGTGCCGAGGCAGGAGAAAGGTTGGCAAACACTGATTTAGGAGAATTATCAGTGCTAAGTACTTATTTCTCTGTTGTGTTTCTCTTGCCTCTTCTAGTTTGTGCTATTATAGTTTTGCTGTTTTAATTTCTATATCATTTTAATTTTCTACTTGAAATCCATATCAGTTTTAGTTAGTTCAGTGTGGTCTTATTTATTTGTATTACTTTTTAAAGATATATTAGTAACACTTTACTTACAGTATGGCCATGTTTTAGGTAAGTTATAGATACAATCATAATATATTATAATGCATTCATAAAGAACTATAAACATAGTTATAGATATTTATGAAAAGACATAACACATTACACTCATGTTTATAATGCATTATGACTGCCTTATGTAGCTCTCATCTATTTTGCACTATAGAAACCTTTATAATGCAATACAAAGCATCTTTAATGCTCATAGAGGTAAGGAGCATGTCTTGATACAGCAGGTTGCCGCACCCCCCCCCCCCCACGACAAGCCACCTCAGGGATGAGAACCTGAGTGCAGCCGTGCAGCCGGTGATACCTCAGCACCACATTAGTTCCAATGCAGTGGAACTGTGTGAGATTTTTTCCTGGTGGCTGGAGTGCAGATCCTGTCATCCCCAAGTTTTCCCTGTAAGCTGGAGGACCTGCTTGCAGGACTGGATGTAGATTAACGTCATACCAGGACAAAGCAGTTGCAGGTTAAGGGCCTTGCTCAATGGTCCAATAGAATAGAATCATTTCTGGCATTCATGGGATTCGAACTGACAACCATTGTGGCACAGATCTCAGCCTCAGAAACACCAATGCTTATACCAACCATTATACTGCCTCGTAAAGGTATTTTCATAAATAAGATAGTCATATTTATAAAGCTTTATGAATGCATTATTTATCAATGTGTTTATAAATTACTAAAAACGTGACCTTAAGTAAAATGTTAAGTAAATTAAGTAAAGTATTTCTATTTAATTTTCATATATTTTACTTTCAACTGAAGTTTTTTATATTATTTTTGTATTGAATTTTATGTCAATTTAATAAAGTGCCTTCCTCTACTTTTGGTTATAAACCTGGCTTGTAGTCGTTTACGATCAAATTTGTTCAATCATACTCTGTCTTTAGTGCTATTCTCTTACTGACTGTTACAAACTCATTCCCTCAATGAAGCTGTAGACTTTGCATTTACGTGACCTTTTTTTGAGTATTTTTGTGATTCTTTTCGGAAAAGACGTACTGATGGGCACCCATGTTCCTGAATGTAATTTAAGCCTGTTTCCATGACCATAAATACTTCCTTTAAAGAAACTGTTCATTACTACAGCACGTCATCTGACTTTTTAGAATATTTCCAGCTGTCACTCAGGAGGCTGTTAGCCAATTGGTAACTTTAACGCTGGTGGGGGTCTCGTCGGCAGCTGAGGAAGGGGGAATCTAGTGACGATAACACTATCACTGCCTATCACTGATAACACTACCGGCAATTAATCATATGTGCAAAAAAAATAAATTACTTTGATAATCAGTACGAAACAAATGCCAAGCAGATCTGTCGCGATAAAACAAGCATATCTGTTTTGGCTTCCTTATTCTCTGCGCTTGTCATGGCTTGTTTTGAGAGTTATCATGCAAAGCTGATCTATAGTATATTTGCAAAAGAAATCAATGTGTGGTCTAACAGGAGGCTTTCTGACTGAGTGCATTTGGAAATGAGTATCACAGCTGTCATCTGTTTAAATGAACGATGCACAAAATTTGCACTGGCTGATTCTGCTTTTTGGATGAAAATAATTACGCGATCAGTATCGTGGTCTGTGCTAGACAATTACTTTAAACAGAAATGAAGCCTGATATGCAGGGCATTGAGGTTCCATCACACCTCTGAACACATCCGAGGAACAATAACAGGCTTTAATAATTTTAACTTAATTTTAGCCGGATCTCACCCTTAAAGGTGACAAGAGGAATTCACAAAAATGAAGCGGTAACCTCGTTAAGCATGTATAAATAAAATATGTCAGCATCCTGTTTATGCTTGATATATATTTCAAAATATGAAGAACTGGACGGACCCGGGTTCGAGTCTCCGCCTGGGTCACATGTGTGCGGAGTTTGCATGTTCTCCCCATGTCGTCGTGGGGTTTCCTCCGGGTACTCCGGTTTCCCCCCACAGGCCAAAGACATGCTGAGGCTAATTGGAGTTGCTAAATTGCCCGTAGGTGTGCATGTGTGGGTGAATGGTGTGTGAGTGTGCCCTGCGATGGGCTGGCCCCCCATCCTGGCTTGTTCCCTGCCTCGTGCCCATTGCTTCCGGGATAGGCTCCGGACCCCCCCGTGACCCAGTAGGATAAGCGGTTTGGAAAATGGATGGATGGAACAACTGGACGAGCAATATATGAAATAAGGGAAGAGGTGGAAGCTGTTTGCAGGGATTGTAAAGGACACTTTTCACTCAGTGATTATGCTTCAAGAATCTCCGGGTATTAGCCTGGACTTCTACACCATCTGCAGTGGAAAGTCCTTAATTTTTCCTCCTTCTAATATATGCATGTCTAGAGTAAATACAGAGTCCAGTCTGAAATTTAGTGGGGCAGTGGAGCACAAGCTGTTTGATTGTGCATATCAATCCTGCTTCTGAGGCTTCTTAAGTAGGGCTTTGAGCAGGATGCTGAACAGACCCACATGTCAAAGGAGTAGGATACAGGAAAGGGAGGAAAGCTGTGAGAAAGGAAGACATTTCGGTAGCAGGAGTCATGCAAGACTCTTACTGGGACCAGATCTCGCAGTCTCTGTACTGGGCTCGTATCTTATCGAAAGGTCGGCAGAGAGGCACAGGTGAATGGACCTGGCCATGAAGTCACCCTTTGGGCTTTTACAAGATCCAAACTTTGTCACTGGCAAGATCAGGGGTCACATACTGGTGTCACACAAAAAGTGCTGCACTAGGCCTCCATCCGTTTTATTCCATTTACATCTCAAGCTAATCTAAGAACTCAGAAATCACATTTAAGTGATACTTTATTGCTATACATTCAATGAGTACTTTATTAGGCACCCCTGCCTAGTACCTGGGGAGACCCCCTTTGGTCCCCAAAAACCACTTAAAGTGCTGAGGTGTAACCCATCTGCACATCACTGTAGTACCGAGCTGTTATTTCTGGCCTTCCTGTTAGCTGTAGTGAGTCTGCCCATTCTCCATTGACCTCACTCACTGACGAGGTGTTTCCGGCCACAGAAATGCTCCCCACCCTATCCTCTATTCCTCACTCCATTCCCTGTAAACTCCAGACACTGAAAACATCTGAAAATCCCAGCAGAGTGGCTGTTTCTGAGATGCTGGAACCACCATGTCTGGCAAAAACAATCACATCATGTTCAAAGTCATTTAAATCGTAAATATCACCTGTTCTAATGCCCGACTAAACAGTAAGTTAACCGATATTCGGTTGCAGCCAAATGATTGGCTATTTGGAGAAGCGGGTGTACCTAATGAACTGGCCTCTGACTCTACAGTATGTGTATAAAAATCATATATATATAAAGAGTGTGTTTATATATTTATACACCCTCATATATATATATATATATATATATATATATTTGTCATAAAAGATGCCACCACATGTCCATGTCAATGTGGATGGCTTCCATCTCTGCTACGGGGTGAAGCATCGCGTCTCTCCTGCACCCCCGAGACCAGTAGGTGGGGGGAAAGCTTTGTACTCTCAGGTGCCTCTGGGTAAATATGCCGCTAAAGTCCCACGCCTGTTTTTTACTGGAGGGGGCCTCCAAGGATGGGCTTGACGGCCTGCACTATTCTACACTCTGAAATGATCATTTTCTTCTGGCTTTTTTTTGCAGAAGTTTTGCAAGTATTGTTTAAAATGGAAATATTTCTTATTACATTTGCAAGTTAGGAAAGACATGCCAGTTTTAGGATATACCTTGACAATCTGTGTCAAGAAAAAAAGCATATTTTAACACAGTCAAGGGATTCATTCAGTTAGATTCTGTCTACACATTAGTATCTCTGAATATTTCTGAATATTTATTTATATAATTTTCCATGCTGCTTTTGATGTAGTTCTGGAAGTTCTATACTGTCTTCAAACTGGTTTGTAATCTGTCTAAAGTGTCTCCATACCTGTAAGCAAAGAATATGGATCTATGGATAACTGCTATGAAATAACTCATCCACAGCCGTGAGAAATGTTTGCAGGCAGGAGGCTGGTGGTATTGGCACAGGCGCTGTTGCCATGGTGAGTGATCAGCAGCCCTCGGCCTACAGGTATTCCATTCGTTGAAAGCCTGTTAGCTCTCATTAGCTTAAATATCTCATCAAAAGCTATCAGAGGGTCAGCTACCTGGACAGAGTGGAGTGCTACAGGAGAGAAGCCAACAGGAGGCTTTCCATGTGTCCGGAAAGTATGGGTTAACGTTCATTACGTATCTTTATACTCTGTTGCCTTGGCTGTCATAATCATGGTTCTTCTGTTTTCCTTTCTTAGACATCCTCGTCACCATTTTGTGTCGTGCTTATGTTTAATAAAATGTTTTTTATTAATTTAAAAGTTCATGTTTTGTGCCCTGTGACTCTCCTCTAACCCTGTAATCTGTAGCATGTGACTGTCCTTTACCTGTAACCTGTGACTGCCATCTACCCTGTGACTGTCCTCTACCCTGTAACCTGTGGGTGCCCTCTACCTGTAACCTGTGATTCCTTTCTACCCTGTAACCTGTGACTGCCCTCTATCCTGTAACTGGTCTCTACCCTGTAACCCATGACTGCCCTCTACCCTGTAACCTGCAGCATGTCACTGTAACCTGTGGTCAGAGCTGGGGTATCGAGTTGCAGACATCTAGTGTGTTTGGCGGCTATGAGACACACTGAAGGCTGGTTTGCATCATTACTCAGTATCAACAGGCAGATGATGCATTGAACCGGCTGACCCGCCTATTGCTGGATCATTTCATCGGCATTAGGAAACATAACAGCTAACTCACTGGCAAAAGTGTGCTCAACCATTTGGATGTAATGACGGCATTATTTGCCCTTTTACATCTTTTGATTATGATCTGACAGCCATGTAATCCGAGTATAATATGGTCAACTAATATCTTCCTACACTACAGCCTCTATATAAGTAAAACGTTGTTGCATATTAGATGGTTGATAATTCATTTTTATTTATGTTTTGTGATTGGTATTTGATATTCAGGGTTTCTGAATTTTAAGGTTATTATTAATTATTAAGATGCTCAGCATATTCTACCATTGGGGACCATCATCCCTCTTCTCTTGGCAAATTTTATCAACTGTGGGGTGTCTGTATTTCTTTAGATTGAATGTGGCAACCCTAACGGGGGGGCCCAAGGTGACATTTTCTCAGGGGGCCCCAGAATGTCCAGCTACGCGCCCGATTCAGACCTTACACAGCAGCATCACTGCATGCCTATTAGCTAAACACGGCTCCATAAAATATCATTTCTATTTTCGAAGAGAGATCAGAGATCCGAGTCTCGTTCCCTGCCCCACATCCCTAAATTTTGCTTTTCAGTCAAGCGGCGCAGCTACAAAGTTAAGGGATTAAATTAAATCCCGCATAAACGCATTGCAAAGAATCGGCATCGCACAATCTGCGGCAGAAGAGAGACTTTCGGAATCGTAACCGTTTACACAGAATACAAGAGCCCTTCACCCTTATTGTTAAATAAGTCAAGTAATGGTAAAAACCAGCAGAAGAGTGAATGGAACATCTGTCAGTGAGGGAAGTAGGACGTATTATTATGGGGGGGGCGGTCGGATGAGAAAGAGGCACCCCACTGAACGAGCGTCTTTGCATTTAGTACGCGTCGTTCAGTTCTCGAGCATGACTGACTGTGGCAAGGCGTACCTCCACTTTGATATTCATGCCACGGCGCGATAGAGATTAATAACGGGCTACTGCTGCACGCGTGTTGAGGCAGCAACAGGGTTATCACACATGGAAAACCGCACACATCCATAAGGAATGTTCCGAAGCGCATAAAACATTAATATCGCAGTGGGATTCATGGTAGACATGCAGCTATCCCCTTACTGTACATATGTCAGGCCGTCCATAATTAAAGTATCCATCCATTCATCTTATACCATTTATCAGAAATCTATACTGGTCACCTTTACGATAAATTCATGTAGTGCTTTTCAAGACACCCAAAGCACTTTACAGACCAAGGGGACCAGCACAGTGCGGCACCCACCGCGGTGACGCGACGGCAGCCATTCTGCACCAGTACGCTCACCACACAGTAGCTAAGGCGGTGAAGGGGCAGGAGAGAATTTACCAGTTAGATGCAGTGGATGATTAGGAGACCAGATTTGGGACAATTTTAGGCAAGACATCGGCGTACGACCCCTACTCTTCTGAAACCTGCCCAGGGACCTTTTATGAGCTCAGAGAGTCAGGGCCTCAGTTTTACATCTTGTCTGAAGGACGGCACCATTTTTATAGTACAGTGTCCCCATCACTGCACTTGGGCACTGGGATCCACACAGACACAGGATGGACTTCCTTAAACATCCAAAAATAAATATCTATATATAAATATCCATACATAAATTCCTCTGTGTACTATTGCCGTACTATGATCCATCAATGCATCCATCCATCCATCCATCCATCCATTCATCTACCCACCCACCCATCTTATAGGCATCTGTCTTGCACAGGGTCACTGGTGCTGCACTACCTGTTGTATTAAATGGCACGATACCATATTGGTGATATTAAAGTGGCCTTTTGTGTAAATATAATAAACCGATAAACATACAAACCAAGAAAGATTTAATACAGCATTGAGATTCTTTCCAGTGGGGCCACAGAGCTGCTTTCACAGGATTCTTTCGCAGGGCAGCAGTGCCACCTCAGCCCTCCAGGATTCCAGGTGGCAGCTCTCTGCACTTTGCATTAATCCCTATATAGTGCAGATCTTCTGCAGGTAACCCCCGTTCCTGCTCGTTGGCCCTGTGACGGCCGGGAAGCTGTCATACAGAGGGATTTCTGTCTCGCTCCCTAAGGCTCCCTTACAGGACAGTCTCCTGATTCACCCGGAAGCCCTTACTGGCTAAATGGCTGGATGATGGATGTTTACATTAGAAATATCATATAACTGAAAAAGTACGGAGCCCCTAAAGCACCATGAAATTATTTTTTTTTCCATTTTCAGTTTCCGGTTCTGACCTGAAACTTTACAGTAACACGCCTGGTTAGTATCAGGTGAGCGTCAGGAACTAAAAATTTGAAAAATACGAATTTCATGTCCCTTTAGGGAGTCGGTAAAAGTTACTGGTAGAAGGTTTCACAAGCTTTTTTCTCAACCGGACATTTATCATGACATATTTCATTTCTTCTCTGGTGAACACACATTTAAAGATGCACAATTTGGGTATAAATTCATTACAGGAGGGTTTTTATATAATTTAACTGGATGCAAACACTATAGATAATAATAAATTATGATATTCAGTTGAATAATATGTTACATAATACCAAGTTAAAAATGGTAATTATTTATTAACCTTTGAATTATGCTGCACGTCAGATAATTAATTTGTTACCCACTATCCAGGGTATTTGAAACTGTGACCATGATTTTGTTAGCAGGATACAACGCGCGCATAAATAAATGTAAAAGCTGGTCTGCGAAGTCGCTTTTATAAAAGTACTGTATGTGCTAAGATAGCAGCTTTTTGTGTGAAACTGTAGCAGTGGCTGAGATGTATGGACGTGCCGCACGGAGCGCGGCGTGAAGCGGCTTCAGATGAATGTCCGAGGCCGCACTGCCCTCCACGCGTGAAGCGGCACCGCGCATACAGGAGATGCGAAAGTACGCGGGAGAGATCGCTGCATGGCGGGGAGCGAAGCAGCATCCGTAAAACAGCTAGGAAACACGGGGCATTTCGCTTAGCCGCTCCCGTCTCATTAGTGCCGGAAAGTGCCGGCAACGCTGAGAAAAGCAGAGCAAATATCCGTTAAAAAAATGCCAAGAAAAGAAAAAGCGAAGTAAAGCGCTGCGGAACAGACTCAGCCAAATAAATAAGTGGAATGCGGAAAATAGGTAGTTAGGATGTTACGTGATATTAACCAAGGCAATAAAATGATGAGGAATGCCTAATAGTAAGGCTTGACCAGGCTGCAGCCTGGGTAAATAATGACTCTATGCTTCCTGCAATAAATTATCTTTAAAATAACTGCCCTTTCACTTCTTAGGTGTGTAGGATAAACGTCCATAAAGTCAGCCACCCGATTCATGGGATTAATTCTGCTAAATGGTTAGAACTTGGCCATACAGCACAGCAACTGCGGGACGCGGAGCGGAGACAAAAGAACTGCAGTCAGGAACTCGGCGTTCAATTGAAAGGGGGGCAGGCAAACACGCATTGACATTACAATGACTGGACTGGGGAAACAAACTGAAACGCGGACTATATACCCAAAACTAATGACAACAACCAGAAACAGCTGATCACACGGGGATTCCACTCGAGGTTAACGAGGGGGCGTGGCACACGGGCGGAGCGGACGATCGGGGCGGGACAGCAATTTGTTAGATGGACTGATAAACTGTAACTCTGAGTTGCAGTACATTAAGCGGTGGAGCCCTCAGCACAAGGTCAGCATATAATTAATTAGTGTAGCATTTGTGATTGGCTGACAGGGAGGCATGATGGGCAGCACTGAGGCCTCTATGTGATGAGATGTGCTCCCCTGTATCATATGGGCTACTGTGGTTTGTTCTCTCAGCCTCCTCTGGCAGACAGAGTGTGTCAGGATCTGTGTCATGTCCGTGTTTGGTCAGCAGATGTCACTGGCCATCTCGTTTTCTCCCTTGGTTCCTGAGTGTTTAGATTATTAGTGAATTGTTCACACCTGTCTTTCATCTGGTGCTCATTATATGACTGTACCTAATCCTGCCCTGTTTCACTGATGGTCATTGTGTGTGCTGTGCATATGTACCGGTTTCTGGTTTGTAGGCGTTACTAATATTTTGGACCCCAATTAGTATTTTTTGTTACATTGTTCCCCAGTATTTCCTTGAGTGTATGTTCTAGTCCTTGTGTATTCCTGATGTCCCACCCAGCCTTTGTTTTTGACCCCTTGTGGTCCTTTTGTTTTTGGTGTAGCGTGTTTCGTTTGGAATTGGTGCATGAATGCTGTCTTATAGATCATCATTCCTTTTCTGTGCCCCATTACAGTGTGTGTGTGTGTGCGTGTCCTGCGATGGACTGGCATCCCATCTTGGGCGTAGCCCTCTAATCACACCAGGGTTAAGTACCGTGTAACCCACCCACGCACCCCCCCCCCCTCCGTGTATGACGTGTGACTGGAAGAGGGACTGATGGATATTCGTACCTCTAATGTACCATGAATGCTGCATTCTTGAGCTGAATGTTTGATTAATGAATTTCTCACTATTATGGCAAATCCTCACAGATGGTGAGTGCAGTAAGTTGTTAATATTAGTTGTAAAACAAGGACAATTATAAAACAAATTTGATTGTGTGTGCGTGCATGCAGGTCTGTGTTTAGGTGGGTTCTTGGTGAACCAAAGAAAGGAAATCTTCTCATCTGTCTAGATAAAACACTTTATGATTCTATCATGGATGGAAACTGAATCACTCCAATCAACTGAGGGGCACTACTGCCTTGAAAAATGTAGGTCTTAGACCTTCTTGGGGTCTGCAAGCATCTACAGACATCTTGAAATTAGACTATAGTAAGATCTATTTTTTATATTATGCATTTTTTTCAGGAGAAATTATTCTGCAACAACAAAACTTTGTAAAGTTAAAAATGAGAGACCCACTGTTTCTCCTGAGGAATAGAAAGTGCTGCTTCGAGCAGTTAAATTTTCCCAATGTGGAGAGTCACCTATATAGAGAAGCAGGGAAAGAGGGATAACCCAAAAAAAGAACAAGACGCCGGAATAATACAACTGCACAGCTTCTAAGGGGTTAATTTCATATTCGCTTTCATTGATATACGCTCAAGCAAATCGCAGAGGATTATTAAGTGGAAAGGCAGCCTCCGCTTTCAGTACATGGTGCCTAATGTGTTATGTTAAGGCAGTGGGAGGTTATATACTGCAGATGGTCACATTTGTTGAAAATGTTACTGCTCTTGGTGGTTATTTATAATGTATAAAGTTAAACTAGTTGCAGCTCTTAGAAAACATATCTGAACAGATATTCAGTGGAAGACTGCAAAGGGGCTCCTATTCCCCTCATTTTCACCGAAGTCAATAGAGGCCCCCATTTTCCTTCATTTTTAGCGATGATGGAATGGAGTGGCTCAGTGCAGGGCTTGTCTTGTGTCACAGCCTGCTTGTCCGCTCCTCCTGTGTGCCACGCCCCCTCGTTAACCTCGTGTGGAATCCCCATGTTCCCAGTCCTGTCTGATTAAGTTTCTGTATCTTAGTGCCTTCCTGTTGGTCTTTCCCCTGTCCTGTCGTTAACGTCTGTAGGTCGCTAATGTCTGGTCGTGCTCCTGATTGTGACCTAACCCTTATTAAATCCCGAGTTTCATCCTAACTTCTGGATTCCGGTCCTTCCCTTCCCGCCGTGCTCCCAGCGATCGTGGCAACTTGCTTTTGCTTGGGTCAGTAAATGGTTAAATGACCTTGATCTTGGCAGGTGTCCCGTTAGTCTGCACTGGGGCCTTTCAAAGAGTCACTTAGTTTATTAATCCCGCATTGATAGCACTTATTAAGCTTTCTATTGGAGTCATTTCCCCAATTGGCCATGTTAATTATATTGGGCTTCAGGTTATGGTTTCAAGCTTATTTACAATTGCCACCTAAGCACAATTTTATGTGTTTTTATGCTTTATGTAAATTTGCCAGCGACTGTTACTTAAGACAAACAAACAATGAAGAAACACTTTTGCACAAAATCCTTAGCTCAATGTACCTTAACGTTGATCCGCTGCATAATGTACCGTATCATTTTCACTTTGCGTCCTGGCAAAATGTACTTTACTGTACATCCCACATCAGACTGAGTGAGAATGTATGTCATTTTTAGAATAAACCACACAAGACTAAAATGTTCTCTGCAATGCCTTATTGGATTTGCCAACTAATGAATCTGCCAAGTTCCTGGGGAAGTTTTGTGGCTAAATCAAAGTTGCCAAGCTTTTTAAACATGGATGTATGGACATATTACAACTTCAACCCCACCCCAACCTCCAAGGCCCCATTGACTCCTCAGCTTCCCGCTTACACCTCCATCTCTGCCTGCACCTCGTACAGGAAAGGTACAGCTAACCCCTGCTAACAAAGCTAACCCCTGCTATCAGAACTAACCCCTGCTATCAGAACTAACCCCTGCTAACAAAGCTAACCCCTGCTATCAGAACTAACCCCTGCTATCAGAACTAACCCCTGATTAAAAAAAAATCATTTTTATTTATATCTAAAAAGTTTGCTATAAAAACAAAACACTCAACTGTTTGATGTTCATTGCTGCCATTTGCAAATACTAGGCCTATAAAGCTTTTTATGACAACCAAAAAACGATTGCCATTAATTAGGTTTCATTTTCCATGAACAATTAAACACGCAAAAATACAGGGCGCTGACTGGCAAGTCGCGAGTGAATGATAACACCGCATTTGAATAATAATTGTAATGAACAGGCGCTCAGTGATGTGTGCGTGATGTCAGTGCTGTGTTAAATTTGTTGATAAACATCCGTGTCGTATTACGCTCGTGCCAAGGACACTCGTGCCAAGGACGCTCGTCCTTGCCTATGTCGCCAAGGAGATTTCCTTTACAATCTCGCCCTTCCTCATTTCTGGTTTATTCCAACTGCAAATAACAAAAATGTAATAAATGTGTTGCTTTTTTGTTACATAACAATATATGTGTGATCGCAGTTAAGTGTTGATGAAGCTCAATTAGCACTTAACAGAAAAGCACTGACATTTGGCATTTTATGCAGTGGAATGTAATTCACAGATGTGTACCTAACATGGGTGATCAGTCAATGGCAGCCATCTGAGGCAATTATAACCTGATAATAAGTGCAAAGATACACTGATTAAATACTTGTTACAGAGGAAACCATGCACGTGAAAAGTATATTGAAAAAGACTCTTATTTAGCTACTTATTAGGCTGATTTAAACCCTCCCTACTCCCCCATGACTCTGGGTAAAGGGATCCATAATCACTGCTGAGAAACTCGCGTAAATTAAATGGCAATGATGTAAGGGCAATAATAATAATAACACATCATTTTCTGTAACTGCTTATCATATTCAGGGTCATGGAGGGTCTGAAGCCTATTCTGGAGGCTACAGGCACAACCCAGGATGGGGTGCCAACCCATTGCAGTTCATAGTCATACTTTACACACGCCATCCACACCTATGGGCAATTTGGTAGCTCCAATAAACCTCAGAGTGTTTTTGGACTGTGGGGGGGAAACCAGAGCACCTGGAACATGCAAACTCCGCACACATGTAACCCGGGTGGAGACTCGAACCCGGGTCCCAGAGGTGTGAGGCAACAGTGCTAACCACTGCACCACCATGCCACCCCCTGTATAGCTGTATATATGTAGTTCTTTAAATTTCACTTGTGACCTCAATGACAGCAAATTGTCATACAAACCCCAGTTTCATATTTAATGCATTTTATTGCATTAAGCAAAAACAAAGTGTCACATGCTGTGTTGTCACATGCAATGCCTGCATGCCTTCAAAGTGTGTCTGTGCCGTTTTCATCCATTCACTCATTCATTCATTTGCTTTTCGTTCGTTTTTTTGTTTATTCTGCTGGGACACATTACAGAGATATGCGAAGTTGAAGAGACTTCAGTTATTGTCTAATTGCCCCCTGAGGAGGTAGGTTGCAGCGTGCATTTCGGCTGCCCCCTCCCGCATAATGATAAAGAACAATGAATCTGGGAATCATCCGGAAAGGTCACGGCCGAAACACATTGAACTAACAGCTTTTGTCTTTTTACAGTTGGGCACACTGAGTTTTTGTATATTTAGCAACAAGGTCACGTCCAAGAAAACAAAATGGATGAGCTTTCTAGATAAAATGTACATAATAAAATGCAATCCATTTTACTTTCTATAAATGCAACAATTATTGCAGTGTGGTAGTCATTGCAGTAGGAATTATGATTTTTTGCAATAATTTACTATTTCTTTTGTGTACAATGGACTGTTTCATGGCCTGACAGCTGTATGTTTTTTCTAAATAAGTTTAAATCCTGCTTTAATTCTATACCTGTAATTTTATTGCAGTGTTCATGACCTTGTGACAAGCCTTCTGGAGTGCTGCACTTCCTGTCATCTGCTCACCACAACCCTGCACTGGATAAGTGGCTTCAAGCACCTAGTATACGCAGCTACAGTAGAGTGTATCAGCATCTCATGGACTTAATACTATGGGTCTTACTGAAGAACTTGCTAAGTACATAAAAACATTAAATTCATCAACTGAAACCAGAAGAATCAGAAGTTTAGTACCATGTCAGTCTTCGGTAAAGGAGAAATTTGCTATAATAAATATATTAAATTTATATATCCTGGCCAGGATAAGTGATTATGAGAATGATAGGAAAAATAAATTAATTTCCCTATATTTTATATATCAATAACTTTTCAAAAAAGAGAAAGTGTTTGGGGTGTGTTGCTTTAAATCACATGTCCTTTCCTTTGCCATAACAGTCAACGCATGGCATGCTTTAGCTCAGAACCCGGGGAAAATTGCATTATGGGAGGACAAAGTGTCAGGTCAGAGCAGTGAGCATGAAGTCTGTGCTCTTGGCACGGGGGGACGCTTCTCGTTTGATCAAAAGATTGGATTTGCACCAAGAGTGAAAGATGCGGGAAACTTTAAGGCCACGCCTCAGCAGCTGGTCACTGTGATGGAGATGACTTCCAAGAGAGAGTCAGATAGCCAGGCACCTCTGGGGGGGTGTTGAACTTCACCTGCCAGCATGGGCCATGCTGACAAGATCCTTTTGAATTTGCTCAGAATGGGCTTCAACCTTTTCAGCCGTGGTGCCTGGATTTACAAAACTACCCCAAAAATTCAAGGTAAGAAATAGGATAGATGACACAACCTTGGTTGTTGAAGTCTTTGAGTTTTAGTGCCGTTTTCGTCATCTTGTGTCATTGTTATTATCGCAAAATGGTGCTAATTTTAGGTAACGGAGAGATTTTTCCTTCCAGTGCTGTGCCGTCACTGGCGGTTTCGGTGTGTTTATGCATGTAACATATTGGCTGGGTTCCTGGGCTTTTCTCAGTGTGATCTGCAGGAGACATAAGCCGTCTCCATCTGCCTGGAGTTCTCCGTTTTTCCACGTTCACAAGTCCCAGTGAAAGACAAACACACAAGATGCTGCCTCTGAATTAACTTCTAATCACAGCAGTGACTCTTAATCAACACTTGAAACTCTACTGAGCTACGGTTTTAATATAATTTCTTATTACAAAGTATAACGGACAGGAACAACGAATTGTTGCAGGTGTCAAATCAGCAACGTTCATCATTAGATGGGGGAGAATATTTTACTGGTCCAATGAGGAATCACTCTGCAAATGGAACACTTGAGGGTGCTGAAATATTTATTTTAGGAGGTGCTAAGAAACATTTCATCCATTTCTGATGCTCTTCCTCCCATATCCCCGAAACGGCACATTAAATTAGCCAACTGAAAACGCAATTCGACTTTTCAGTAAGGAACTCGGAAATAAAGGCAATTTGCGAAAAAATTATGAAAATGTAGAATTTCAGTAATCTATCATTTCTTTAAGTCCAACTGAACAAAACTGACATATTATAACTAAGCAGTGTTTTATTTTCAAGAAATAATCAGTCACACAGTTACTTTATTATGTCATATTTGCCTAAATTCCGTATGATGATACATAGTGAATTTCAGATCTTTTAATTGAGCTGCTCTACGGTAATTATGGCTCGCACACTCATGGTGAATCAGATCAGTCTCTGGATCTAGCTGGATCTAGACCAGCGGTATTTACCCTGAGGTCTGTGACCTGCTGGGGGGCCACACAGCAGTTCCTGGGGGGCTGCAGAGATGGTTCTTACATTGACAAAATGCCAGCATTATCATCTGCTTCATTACCAAGCTGCAGTGAAAATATTCATGGGCGAGCCCACTGAAAGCGCCTGCTGCTCTTAAGTCTTAGTACATTCATGGGCACACATTAGTGGTGGGGGTCCCAAGCTCAGCGATATTTTCGTTGGGGAGTTGCTGGATTAAGGAAGGATTAAAACCCCAGGTTTTGAGACACCCCCAGGAAAAACCCCGCTGAAGCTCTGCGGAAATCGGCCACTTGAGGCAGAAGAGCTGACTGGCGGTACATTAACTCTGGGCTGTCATTAAATACCACTGTAAAAGATCACTCCATTCAAACGTGGTCAAACAACAATAGCATGCTTGGGAGCCAGGACTGTGCTGAATATTTAAATACTTTAAAAAGGACATGTCTGTAGGGCAATAAGAGCAGAGTGAGGAAGAATAAAATGAAAATCAATAGGCTGCATCATATCGCATCCCGGGGGGTGTAAATGGGAATGGATGAGGATGATAAAGAGCATGTTTGTGTAAAATCTTTCCATTTTCAGATCCCACTGCAGTTGTGTAGTTATATGTGGAGCCATAAACTGGTTATCCTTGCTGTTAATCATCGTTTTGGGTGGGTGAGTGTGGAGTTATTAGGAAGATTCTGGTCTTTAGCATGCAGCCTGAATGAAAGGAGCTGCTGTTAACACCAGACTTTGTATTGTTTTTTAATACATTTAAATAGAGGTGCTGAAAGTTTTAGTGCTAGTGCCAGACACTAGCAGTGTGTATCATTTCTGTAGTGTGTGTTTGTATCTGTGTGTGAGGGGAGGGAGGGGGTTTAGGGTATCACAGCTTAAGGTTACAGTGACCTCTAAAATTAAACCGGAGTACCTGGAGGAAACCCCACGACGGCATGGGGAGAACATGCAAAGAACTGTGCACACATGTGACCCAGGCGGAGACTCGAACCTGGGTCCCAGTGGTCTGAAGCAACCGTGCTAACCACTGCACCACCATGCCACCCCTACTTTTTTACATAGTTTTTATTTTTTTACTTATTGATCTCTCTGATTCCTTATCAGCATTTGGCACCAGAAATAATGAAATCATGAGATTTATCATGATTAGTGAATTTGACAAATCAGCGTGAACCCAATGACACGTTCCACGTGTGGCTTTTGCCTGGTGCTTCAAGGGCTGATTTGATTAGAGCATAAAGCAACACTCAGCATGTCAGTGAACCGAAGTCATCTCCCTCGCAGAAGATGAAGGAATGACCCATAATCGCTGGTGAAGAGCTGCAGATCATGGAGTCACTCTTAATCACCAGTGAAGAACCAGGGAATTTTAGATTATCAAGCACATGGATGAAAAGCAGCAGCACCCAAAGCACAGAAAAGTGAAATGAAAAACAGACAATAGCCGGTACATGCAAACATGCAGGTAGGAACCTTTTTTTTTTGTAATTCGTAGTGGAACTATTTCTGGTGGTTTATGTCATCGCCATTCGATGAAACAATCACAAAAGTTCTCCGCATGAAAACTCAATTTATTCTGCGCAAACCACAGTTACAGATTGAATTCAGAAGCACCACTACACCACTCATACATCGGCGCTGGCTGAGGCTCCAGCGGGCAGGGGCGTGTTTTTTGCCGTCCACGAGTGTCGCTCAACATCGTACCTCTCGCCGTAAGTGCTGCTCCGGACGGCTGGAAGAGCTTTAACTGATGAGCGAAAATTGCACCGGTGACACGACAGCCGTGAAAAGCAGGGCCGTATGTTCAGTGAGGCCAGGGTGCAATATAGAGGGAAAATAATAAAGAAAAACACATAAGACAAGGATGCTGTATTTTAATTTCATTTTCAAGAACACTACTGCTGCTGGGACTAGTCATGTTTTCATGTTTAATCAAGGTGCTAAGTGGTTCCAACTCTCCAGTGGAAAAACACTGTTAAAAAGAAAAGCAGAAAACCCAGACTTTCATTAGAGGAACACATTCATCCCAGCGTATAACTGCGATTTATAAACACCTCTGCAAGTGTTTAAACAGATTGTAATTTTTAATTTGCATATATACACAAACACACATACGAATGTGACGCGCATATACGTACTCAGACTTTGTTTGCAGTGTAACCAGCTCCACCTATTCAGCTATTTTCCACAAGTGATGCAGTCAGCAACATCCCATAAAGGTCATCAGTGTCACATAAACTTATTTTGGGGCTCAATCACCACCGGCATTCAATATTCCCTTGTCCGTCCGCGTGCGTTTCGCTCTGAGGCAACTTCTTGAGTATTGAAGAAGCACATCTTTTGTGCTACTGATGGGGTCATTACATGCAAGGAGTCTTTGCTATTTGAGGTGTTTCTGAGAATCACTAATATTGAATAAAAGTCACCAAGCTGTGGTCTTTCCTAATGACCCACTGTTTGTAGGACACCCACAGAAAGACCGTATCATAATGAGTTTGCCCTCGCAAATGTTATAGCCCATTTCATTTGTACCAATTATTTTACCAAGGGGAATATTTGAAATGTCACGACTGAATGAGTGAGGAATTATTTTAATAGTGCTATCTTTTTCCATAATGATGCTATTTTTTAAGACAAGGCTCCTACAATTATTTCCAAAGCCCACCCTAACTGTCCACACCAATCAGTATCAAAATTCTGAATCCTTCAATCTCAAATCCGTTGACTTCTCCAAAAATCTTTCTATCTCTTAAATTGGAAAAAGAAACAACAGTTTACACTACAGTGAGAAATAAAAATCTTGCTGGGTATTGTAACATCTTATTTTGGGATAATTTCATTCATTCGATCTTCTGCCTAAGTTGGTTTTTCATGACTTGCATATGTTAAAATAAATTCTTTAAAATGAAATGAAAAATAATTCCTCAGAATGACTACTTTGTAACGTTAATCTCTTTGACCATTGACTATAATTGAATATTAAGTTTCCAATAAATTATATAAAATAATTCTGCGCTTGATAAAATGATAAATAAATGAGGACTGATTATTAAAAGCTATGTTGCCTATTGAGCTTCAGAAGCATGACGAATTGTAATAGTCCAGACTGCCATATGACGCAGCAGAGAATTGGCAGGCAGGCCTTGCAGAGACTAGTGTGGCCTCCTAGTGTCTCACATCGTCAACAATACATCATCAGAACTCAACAGGCCTGGATCATGACCAGCTCCCGAATCCCAGCCCGCTTCACTGGGGAATTGAGCAGCTGACAAGTGTGATAACATCTAGCGAGTCAGATTTCACAGTCCTTGCATTGCAGCCGTCTTCTGTTCCTCGAGTGTCTGCAGTCTGTTCACCCCATTTAAGTTTTATTTTTAATTGCTTTTCAGACACAGTTTTGAAGGGCCAAATGCCCCCAAAAAATCAGCATGAAGAGTGAGGTAAACCAAACAAGACAAAATCAACATGAAATTTTCACTTCTACAAGGAAAACAGCACAAGACTATGGTTAAATGACACTATGAAAAACAGCTAAATGTAACAGGCTTTATAAATTTTACATAGACAAAACAGGGTAAAAAATACACCAAAAGTAAGTATAAATACTCACACACAAATAAAATGTGTTGACATGTAAAAATAACTGATGTGTCCTCTAAACAGGAAGTCTGTCCTCTGCCAGTCACACTGAATATTTTCCTTTGGCGGACAATTTGGGCTGAAGGAAGTTTCTGGACAGGCAGATCCGTGCCCAACGTTCCTCTGATGCAGCATCATCACAGAAGCCTCGTTACATCACCAAGGGTGGTCTGCTTCCACACTGTGAGTTCTGAATCCCCTGACATGGTGAAGGAATGAGGAGAGGGGGAGCCCAAATCACAGAGCAACTGCGGCTTTAGCTTCTACACATTACTTGGGGAGAATTGCACTAAATCCAGAATCACATTGCCCAAGTAATGGTGGTCACATGGTGACACCAATCTCTGAAGCTGTCAGGGTCAGCTCCTGCTATCCGGTTTTGGTTTCGTTCTTTGTGCCCATGCTTGTGTTTCTACCTGTCTTTTATTCCCCCAGTGTTACATTCTGTTTTCCCTATTTCCTGGTTAGTTCTTAGTTTTAGTTCCTTGAGTTAATTAGCACTTTCATCTGTGACCCGTTTTCCCAACCTTGTTGGTTAATCTCACCTGCCCCTTGTTAGTCTTGTTACACCTCTGTATTTAAGTCCCTTCCTCTGTTTAGTTCGTGAGTGGTTCGTTGATTGTTTGTGACGTTTGTATGTTGGATCCGCTTACTTGCACCGTTTTGTAGTCTCTGTTCATCCCCATTTACTTTTGACCCCTCGTGCTCCTTTGTTTCGTAAACGTTTCTTGTCTTTTTCTTATTTCAGTTAATGAACCCCGTTTGTCCTTTACGCCGCCAGTGTTTCGTTCACCTCCTTCCTACCTGCCTGCACCATGCCTTGCCATCGCTCCAAATCCGTCCAGGTTCCTGACAGAAGCTCTGGCACAACGACGTTGATGCTCCAGCCAGCCATGTGGAAAGGCTGGATCCAGATTCATCTACAGCAGGATATATAATGATACATAATGTGGCAGATGATACTGCCTGCAAGCGGCATCCTACAGTAACAATGCTGCAATCAGTGTAACAGTAGATTTATCATGTATTAAATGTAGTGCTACTAAGTTACAATGTGGCACAAATGCTTGCACAAAAATGTTCTGAGGGCAGAACCTAAAATGATTGGTTAGAGAGAGAACCAATCAGATTGTAGAAGAGGTGGGTCCAAGCAAATAGTGGAGGCAGGGTCAACCAATCGGATGGCTTGGTCATGCCTCCTCTAGTTGCTTGGACCTATCTCCTTCACAGTTGTTTATCTCTCAAAACCAATCGTTTTTCCTTGTGCCCTCAGAACATTGTTGTGTAATTAAACTCACAAATGCATTACTGGCACAAATGCATTACAGAACTTATCACTGTATAAACCAGGCACTATGGTATAGCACATCTATATATACATTACAGTACTGATCTATTATAGCACAGAACACAGGGCTGACAGTACAGCAGTCATTATATTTATTTATTAAGTACCTTGTGTGACTACCCTGAATCACACGGTGAACTTGCTCTATGACGCCTTCCGCCTCTCCCTGCTTCTTTGAAAGCAGCAGCGACAGCCCTGCTTGGCTGTAGCATGATTGCGTCCGTTGGGCTTTCCTTGAAGTGAACATCGCTATGGTGATCACGATTTTTACCGTCGCACACTCCCGCGTGTTACTGACCCCATTATCACAGTCACTATTCCGCTCACTAGGACGCTCGTGTGGATTGTGCTTATTGCACATAAACAGTAATCTGAGGGCATCAGTAAGGCCGTTCCCTACATCGAGAGGCACCTGCTCTCCATACAAAGAGCCCAGGCTGTAGAACACTCTGCACATATACTGGGTTTCATCCAGTTAAAGCTTCTGTTCACAGTCCTAAATTCCCATATGTATGTCGAATAAGATTCTTTATCCAGTGATCATAGCAGTGACCGTGACCATGGCTGTAACCACAATCACAACTGTCAGATAACTGCTCGCTGATGCTTCAGAAGCCTGCTGTGTCTCTGCATCTTTCTGCGTCATGATTCAGTTGGTGTCAGTTCAGCTTTACTGTTTTCTCACATCTGTCATACAACCATGTAAACACTCTGGTTGTTAGTATGAATTGTACTACTGAAATTGTACTGACAATAAACACTGGTCATTGTTAACAAATTGGGCAAAAATTGTAAACCTCTCGAGAGATTGTTAGTGGTTCTTGACTCCTTGCTGAAAAAATAATGAGTTTTTCTTTTCTTTCTGAGCTGCTTTCAAGTATTTTCTATTTCTGTTTTTTTTTTGGGAAATATTTCCTTTTCAACTTAGATTCTAACCTGTTTACATTTGGAGCAGAATCAGTTTGAAACCCTTTCATTCAGACCATTTTACTTTCAAAGTAGCTTCAACCTGGAGCAGCTTCAGTTTGGAACAGCTTGACTTTGGACTTGTTCAGTTTGGCTCGATTCTAAGTTAGAAGAGCATTAATTTTGAAACTGAGAATAATTTGGAAGACAACAATTTAAAAACAAGGACATTAATTTGGAAATAAGGAGAGTGATATATAATGCAACAGAAAAATCTAGAGGCAAGGCAAGAATGTTTAAATTAGCATGGCTCAAAGCTCTTCCAAATTAACACTGTTTAGTGGCATAGTATTTCTGATCATAGAGCAGTTTGGCAGCTATAGCCCAATTTTAATCACAGCCTTCCCACAAACAGTGTGTCCCGCTCTTCAGCATAATTGCTTGGGGCTGTACATATGAGCGCTAAACAAGCTGTTTCCTCATTTCCAGCGAGACGCCCTTTTGACTCTAAATTACTTGGCGAAGGCTGAAGAAGCAAAGGCGGAGCTCATTGCAGCCGCACCCTCGGAGGAAAGGCGGCGTTTGCCGAAATGCCGGGATTCGCACCCTCTGCTGCCACTGCCAACGCCAGAAGGACACTTATGAAGCACTTTGGTTGTTATTTTCTAAGCATGTTCCAGTCTGGAGTTCCTCAAAGGTCCGCTTCACCGGCATGAAGCTGAAAACACATCCCTGTAACCCAGCGCCAGTCCGACTGAGAGCCGTCACAGATAGCAGGAGGCAGCGGAAACATTTAGCTAAACAAATGCAAATGCTGTTGTCTTGCTGTTATTGTGTGAAAGGTTCAATGTCAAGGGCAGGCACAGGTAAAACTGTCATTTTTATCACATCTCTCGTTTGAGCTCAGATTTCTGCCCGTCAGTAAGGAAATGCAGATAATTAATTTCTTACTACTCTTTTGAATTAGAATGAACTTTATTGATGCCAAGGAGAAATTTTTCTGCGTACAGCAGCAAGTGTGTAGAGCTGAGATGAACATGTATTGCGTGCAGCACACAAGGTGCATTCTCTATATTAACTGACTGATGCAAGATAAGAAAATATTTTACAAATAGAGAAAAAACAACATTGAGAGTAAATATGCTGGACAAAGAGGCAGAGAGCAACATCTTGGAATGGGCCAGGAAGTAAAGCATCACAGCATATAAAATGTATGGGATAAAATGGCAATAACTTGGCAAGTACATTCTGTCCCTGATTTTTATTAGTATTTTTTCTGAGGTGATTAAGGTGAAGCATGGTGTTCCTGGAGCTCACTCAACAAATAAATTTGTATCTTTTCCTCTATCAGGTTAAGGGCCAGGGACTAGGGGAGTTCACAGACGAAATAAGACACAAGCGTGACGAGATTATGAAACTACTGGCCCTGACCACATTTAATAGCTCTCCATCATATTTACCGAACTGAGTTTCCACCGACGTCTAGCAAAACACAGATTGCAATAACAAAGCCATCAGCACTGGAGCCCGAGGTCAACAAAGGTGTGCTTTCAGATGAGGAATGTATTCATAATTCAATTTGTCTAGGTTTATCACATAAGCAGACATATGAAGGATGTATCCCAAACCACTTGTATGAAGTTAATTCCTGTTTATCAACGTAACAGAGAAATAATCCCAGACACCCTGCGAAGGAATCTCATTTCCGCCTTTTTTATCTATAATCACATTCTTTTAGTCGCTATCCAAAGCCAGCGACCATAGGTGAGGGTGGGATCATAGATTGACCGGTAAATTGAAGGCCTTACCTCCCAACTCAGCTCTTTCTTCATGACGACAGACCAGTACAGTGTCCACATATCTGCGGAGGCTCCACGATCCACCTGTGAAACCTTCCACTTGGAGGTACAGATGCTCATCCCGGCCACTTGGCTGTGAACTGCAGCACTGCACACTGGAGATCACAGCTCGATGAAGCCAACAGGACCACACTGTCTGAAAAAAACAAAACAAAGATGTGATCCTGAGGTCAGTTAACTGGACACCCTGCACTCCTTAGCTGCACCTAGAATTTCTGTCCTTCAAATTATGAGCAGAATCATTTGACAAAGGACAGCCCTGGCAGAGTCAAACACCCACTGGGAACGAGTCCCAGTTACTGCTGGCAGTGGGACCCAACTATTGCTTCAGTCGTACAGGGACCTAATAGCAGCTGTTCAGCTCTTCATACTTCCGAAATACCCCAAAGGGATACAGCCATATGCTCCTTCCAAGCCCACAACACACATGTAGACCGGTTGGACAAACTCCCATGACCCCTCCAGTATCCTTATAAGGGTAAAGAGCTGGTCCAGTGTTCCACGACCAGGATGAAATCCCCATTGTTTCTCTTGGATCTGAAGTTCGGCTAACAGACGGAACCTTCTGTCTGGTACCCCAATGTAGGGCTTCCCAGGGAGGCTGAGGAGAGTGATCCCCTTAAAGTTGGGGCACAGCCTCTGATCCAAAGACTGGGACCACCACCCCTATCTGTCAATCCAAAGACACTCTCCCCAACCTCCACACAATGTTGAAGAGGTATGTCAGCCAATACAGCCTATCAATATCTAGGGCCTTTAGGAATTCAGTCGAATCTTGTCCAAACTCCAGCCTTACCACCGAAGACCTTTTTAAGTACCTAAGTGACCTCAGCTGTTGTGATGAAGAAAGTCCTCTTCCAAGAGCTCTGACTCCAAGGATGGCATTTGACTATGCTTCTGGAGGTCCTCTCAATGCCCTTTCCACCATGCGACTATACTTGAGGTCAATAGCACTCCATCCCTGCTGTAAACGTCATGGAGAGAAGCCCTGCTTCTCTCTCCTGAGTCACCTGATGATTTTCCAGAATCTCTTTGAGCTGGACTGAGCTGGTCGTCTTCTATAGTCTCAATGAATTCCTCCTTCTGCAACTTGTAAATCAACACTCCGCTCAGCCTGCCCGGACCTGTCAATTTTCTCCAGAGTACCACAAACTATCCAAGCTCAGAAGGCTTCCTTCTTCACTGGTGTCCACTACCCAGTTTGGGGGCACTAAGAATCTTATAGCCACAGCTCTGCGCAGCCGCTTCGGAAATGAAGGCATGTAACTTTCTGGCTCAATGTCTTCGGCCTCTCTTGGAATGCAAGAGATGTTCTGCCAGAGGTAAAGATCTCTTGCACAGGGACTTCTGCCAGACACTTCCAGCACGGCCTCACTGTAAGCTTGGGTCTGGTAGGTCTGTCCAGAACTTTCCCCAGTCATGTGATCCAACTCACATGCTTTACTCTTCACCTGAGTGTCCAAGACCTATGGTCACAGACCCAATGATACCATTACAAAATCTTTTGCTTCCTAAACCACTTTAAGGGTAGATCAGTTGTATGTTCAGAGAGAAGCCTTTCTGAACATCACTGTTATACTAAGCTGTTATTTTTGCACTTGTGACCTTCCTGTTAACTTTAACGAGTTTTTTTTTTTTCCTTTTGGTCTTTGACTAGATTTTTTTTTTATTTTTTGTGCATTACACCATTCTCCAACAACTTCAGACACTGAACTGTGTGAAAATCCCAGGAGGGTGGCTGTTTCTGAAATGCTGGAAGCAAAACATATGGCGCCAACAATCACACCATGTTCAAAATCATTTAGATCACAAATATTAGCCATTGTAATGCTCAGTTAAACAGTAAGTGAACCTCTCCACTCTGTTTGCATGCTGTATATATTCAGCTGCAGCCAAATGATTCTTAGTTTGGAGGGTCACTTCATTGCATTGGCTCTGTATCTGTACTCAGTACAATGATAATAACACTAGTCTAATCTAATCAATCTAATGCTATTTGTTTGTGAGCAGGTGTACATAACAATTAGACCACTGAGTGCAGTATATGCTTTGCTACAATATATGTATCATTAAAACTGAATGATTTATATGGTTATTTCATTGACACCTGCCTGTATTCTATGCTGCTTGAAATATTCCTGCTCAGTATAAGTGATTGAAAAATGGATGCAATACATGAATGGATTCACTGCTATTCCATTCACATATTGGTCTTTTAGAGATATATATCCATCCATCCATTTTCCAAACCGCTTATCCTACTGGGTCGCGGGGGGTCCGGAGCCTATCCCGGAAGCAATGGGCACGAGGCAGGGAACAACCCAGGATTGGGGGCCAGCCCATCGCAGGGCACACTCACACACCATTCACTCATGCATGCACACCTACGGGCAATTTAGCAACTCCAATTAGCCTCAGCATGTTTTTGGACTATGGGGGGAAACCAGAGTACCCGAAGGAAATCCCACGACGACATGGGGAGAACATGCAAACTCCACACACATGTGACCCAGGCGGAGACTCAAACCCGGGTCCCAGAGGTGTGAGGCGACAGTGCTAACCACTGCACCACTATGCCACCCCGATATATATATTTCAAATAGATATATTTATACATTAGAAAAGTGAACACTGCATAAATTACTTTTCTTTAACACAACTATATTCTTAAAAAATGTAATCCCTTGTAGTGGAAGCAGGGCCCCTTTTCATGTATCATCAGCTGCTGTTAGCAGAGCCCAGGTGAGGTGCCTGGGTCAGCGTGTGGGATAAACATGCAGCTGAAAAGTCGGCGTGCCGTTAAAAGGGGCATTAATTCTGCTCTTGCAGGTCATGTGTCCTCCTGACAAAAGAGAGGGGCATTTGTCAGTCTCTGCCAGCACTGCCCCCTCTAGGGCACATGACGAATCACCGCACCGATCGCCCCCCACCTACGGTGCTGCCGGTGACTCAGGCATTGTTCACCGGTGCACGTTTGGCACTGTGCTCCGGGAAGTGGCTTCTTCCCTGCTGGAGGAATATGACTTACCTCTTGATGACCTTCAGGATGGTGCCTGTTGTTCATGGCACACAGTCAATCAACTCATAAGTTACCAAGCTATAACCTCTACATTATCGCAGTAAGGAAAATAAACAAACACACTGGCAAATCGTAAACCGTGTAAGACATTAAGTACACCAGTAAATCTACGTAATACACTTTAAACATAGAGAAAGGGTCTCATCAAATGACATTATGTGATTTTATGAGCAGTTTAAAGGCAAAACACTGAATATACATCTACATCAGCATATTTATCCAACACGATGACTAACTTAATTTAAAAAAAGTTAACTTTGATAGAGCCCGTAGAAGCAGGAGACAAGAAATAATCTGCTAGAAAGTGTGACCACGGGAATTTCTATAGTATGAAACCTGTTATTTTTATCAGTATCTGGGGGGAAGGGGGATTCCCTCGGCTGGGTTACCCAGGTGAGGAATGTGGGTGTCATTGTAAAACAGCGATATCCAACCTTTTTAACAGTCAGAGAAAATACTGTGCTGAGATACCAAATCGTGACAGTATGGTCTGCCAGTTTGTCCCCCTTGGTATATTTTGCTGATTTGGGGGGTGGCGGATCTCAGTATACTTTGTCAGTCATGGAGGGGGGGGGGCGGGGGGGGGGTGAATCACGATACACATAATAAAATAATGTTTTGCTGATTGCCTGGTTGGCAACCACTGGTCTAGAACATTCCTATAAACACAGTACTGGGTTTCAGTCCTGCAGCCGCGGAAGGCGTGGCATTCAAAACCGTGCAGGTCATGCTTATCGTGTGCCTGCAGTGGGCGGGGGATGGTCGGTATTGCTCCGTAAGAGAGACTGAGACATACTGTGGTCATCAATCCAAAGCCATGCAGAGGTGATTAGCACTGTTCTCTCTGGCAAGCAAATGAAGAGTGCAGAGCTGCATGTAGCTGCATGTAGAATGAAGCAGCATGTAGAACCACCAACACCCATCACCACTGGATCAGGCAAACTGGGCTGTATTGTGTTGTTCTGCAGGCAGGGGGCTACCACAATGTGTCTGATTATCCAGTGGACTGCAGAGGCCAACGTGACTGACTACGTCGCATTCACGCTCCACAAATGCACATTCCCAGATGCAGTTTATGCACAGGTATCCAGCTACCAGGTTCTCGGCCTGTACCTACAGTAGATGATCCAGTTTTTATATAGAAATAAGCCCATTCACTAGGTTAATATCCATCTATCCATCCAGATCATTCAGTGCTTGCTGCGTTATTCACTTTGTGAGGGTTCGAAAGTCTTAACATATGAGTTAAGTTTAATGAGTTATTTATTTATTTTAGTCACGGTTTAGACCATTCCGATCTTCTAATCAATGTTGATGATTGTAATCAGAAAGTAAGTTACATTTTATGGCATAGCTTGTTGTCTTAACTGTACCCATGAATCATCATTATTCTGACTAATCTGCTTGCTGTACTAATCTCTCTGCTTCTTACTACTATTAACAATAGTCTTGTTACAGCCACATGGTTCTGATTCATTTTTATAAGATCATTTAGTTGAATTGACTTTGTGGGTGAGCCTCTCACCTGGAAAAGGAGTTTGTCCTTTTTATGAATCATCCAATGCAGCGGACCTTTATAAAACAGCCCAACACAAACAAGTGGGCATGTAAACACGCAAGAAAGGGGCAGAGGTCAGTGCTGTTTAGCCTTCCTGGGCCCACTCAGATTCGGTCTGCATTTCCCTTCAAAAAGCCCTTTAAAAGTCCTCCATGAAAAGGCTGCTGCTTGTTTTGAGGGGCATTGTCTTCTCAGTTTGTCACAACTGACAGATACACAAAAGTGCGCAATTTGCAATCTGTCCCACATATCAATTTTAGTGCCTATTTTTAACATACATCTACACATAAATAACATACACAGCAGCCCGTCAATGTGGAAGTGGCATAAAAAAATAGATGAACAGATATTGTTTTCAGATTCCTGTTCACTGTTCACAGAAGCAGATGGCAGAAATTAGCTAGAAAATCAGCTGATCTGAGGTACATTTATATGCATTGCGGGCGTCTTATATGCATTGCGGTGGTGTTACGATTTGTTGAATTTTATCATTGTTGCATTCCTATGGTTTAACCCTCATACAGTATCAGAGCAGAAAATCAATTTTCCTGAAAACATATTTGAGAAAGTATCACAGATTGGCCTGGGGGAGCTCCGATGATGTCACGCAGACTCTGAGTCTCTACAACCACGCCCACCCTAGGGTATCCCAATTTGCAAGACCTGCCCAGTCTGAGAAGCCCCTTCTTTCCTGCTCCTTAATTACCAGCGAAGTTTGTTTGGGTCCACACCCCTGTGATTGACATCACTAATTGCCATCTCTACTTCGCACACCTGCCGGACGAAATAACGCCGCAGACTTCCTGCAGTTCCAGAGATTTCCTGGTGATTTCTGTCTTGCTTCTCAGTTTCGTCTGACTTTGTTTTGCCCTTTGGACTCCAGGTTCTGCATCGCTCAACAACTGACGATGCATCTCGTCTGACCCTTGATCTGTCCATCGACTCTGAGTATTGCCCAAGACCACCCATCACCGATTCCCATCACCTGACCCCGTTCTGCCTACCGACTGCTCTTGCCTTCCGACTTCAATTCTGTTTTGATTCTTCTGGTTTTGGCGGGATTTTGTGCTGCCCTAATAAACCAGTTTTTTGGAAATCTGATCACCTTTCTGCCTTCCTACCATGCTTCCTCACACATATGAAGTTTTTAATCTAGCCCAGGATATGAATAGTGAACCATAAAATGTAAACCTCACATAAGACGTTAAAAGGTGCCACATTCAGTGTATGTATGTGTGTCAGGAGAGATCCTGGCACTGCATGTTCTGACTATGGGACATCACACTTTTGAGGGCTGTAACTCGATGTTCTCCGCTGGTTTTACAGCCGTTTGTGAAAACCCAGGCGCTGTTAAATTACTAACTGGAGGATATTCAAAAAAATAACTCAAAAATAGGGCTCTAGTTTAATCTGCTGTACATTAAACTGGAATAATGAGAGCTCAATCTGGAAATGATCTTCTGACTGAATTTACTCCTTCAAAAATGGCTGCCCATTCTTGGTTCCTCATACATCACCTAGGCAACAAACCAACATGAGGTATGACAATCCTTTAATCTGCTGTACGTCAGAGAATGGTAAAAGTACCTTATATGGCCATTTTCCTAATTTTGAATGAGTCAATAACATTAAACTTCCTAGAGACATGATGATATTCAGGGATATTATTAGGCAGTTTTGGGTCGAAAGCCCCATGTCTCCTCTTGCCCTTCTTGGATTTTTGATTGGTGTAGCAGCAGAGCAAAACAGCCAATCCGGTCCTGAAAACCACTCATTGAGGTGCCATCTGATTGGTTCAAAATCAGTGGCGATATGCCGCATCTTCACTGACTGCGACACTACACTGAGACTGCACTGCCATGTGTCACCAGGAGACCATGGGATGTGCACCAGTGAAGGATGTGTGTTTGTTTAAACACTGCAACATCCACAGGTGTGGCGTGGAAACCAGTCAGAGTACAGCCCAGTCTTCTCAAACTTCAGTGGGACCTTTGTTCCATTTCTCCTACAGCTGTCAGGAACACGGTGTGGATCCAAGCACTAGGTCCCACCTTCACCTTCCTTCTCAAGTCCAGATGGGCTGAGAATTATACTGTCTTTATAATCTATTTCCTAAATAGATCATTATTCTCAGTGCTCTGTTTCCGGTTGGGGTAACTCTGTTTGCGCAGCACTGTTTGGAATGCATTATGGGATATTTTCAGTGCCCTGAATAGGGTGCTAGTGGGAAGCGGAAGAGAATGTGTCACCTTAGTAAATGAGGGAGCCCGAAGTAGCACGCTATTTGGGGAAAAGAGTGATGTAGCCAGCAAGGCTGTGTTTCTCGCCTGAGCGAGGCACCGCACGCCGTCCTTAATGAGTGCCCGCGTGAGCGAACGTGTTTCTGTGTAAATGGGCAGGACTGGCACTCCGGGCACCAGCTACACCTCTGCTACTGAGTTCAGCCAAGAAAAGTAAACAAAACCCCGCGATGACTGAAATCACAGAAGGTCTGTCGTCACAGCGCACATTCTGCTTATATAAACCAAAACTCTACTCTGCTGTTCATTAAAGTCACATAATCTGAACATTAAACGATCCATTGGTGACCTCAGAGACAAAGAGTCATCAGTAGTAGCTCAGTAAATGACAAATAGTCTGATAATTGTCATGGGGAACACCAACAAAGGCTAACTGGCTGACTGTCCAGTGAGGGCTAGCTGGGTGACTATTCAGTGTTGGCTAGCTGGCTGACTGCCCAGTGAGAGCTATCTGGCTGACTGTCCAGTGAGGGCTAGCTGGGTGGCTGTCCAGTGTGGACTAGCTGGGTGACTATTCAGTGAGGGCTAGCTGGGTGACTGTCCAGTGAGGGCTAGCTGAGTGACTGTCCAGTGAAGACTAGCTGGGTGAATGTCCAGTGAGGGTTAGCTGGATGTCTGTCCATTCGGCTCTAGCTGGGTTATTGGAGTCCCTTGGTGTCAGAAACAATGGCTGGATTGCTCCCCCCATTCTTGTTTCTTTCAGTTGTTCTGTAACACCCCCACACTCCCCCCCAAATAATTAAGCATACCCCAAATACAGCTCTGCTCATGAACAATATTACTTAGATACTTGGAGAAGCTGAATATGTCTGTAAAAGCATCTTTGGTTTTCGATACCATGTTAAAATGTACGTTTGTCACCAATACACTCTTTGGATATTCTTCCTTAATTACTTTCAAGTCTTGCTTTAATTACATAAACATGTGGCCTGTGAGGGGCGGCATGGTGGTGCAGTGGTTAGCTCTGTTGCCTCACACCACTGGAACCCAGGTTCGAGTCTCCGCCTGGGTCACATGTGTGCGGAGTTTGCATGTTCTCCCCATGCCGTCGTGGGGTTTCCTCCGGGTACTCCGGTTTCCCCCCACAGTCCAAAAACATGCTGAGGCTAAGTGGAGTAACTAAATTGTCCATAGGTGTGCATGTGTGAGTGACTGGTGTGTGAGTGTGCCCTGAGATGGGCTGGCCCCCCATCCTGGGTTGTTCCCTGCCTCGTGCCCATCGCTTTTCCGGAACCCCCGCGACCCAGTAGGGTAAGCGGTTTAGAAAATGGATGAATGGATGGATGTTGCCTATAGTGCAGTTTACTGCTCTTTCCCCAAAATTAATTCACATCCATCCTTTGAAATCTTACTTTTCCCGAACAGTTGTATTTCTGAGTAAGAGGTCACCTTCAATTGCAGAAACATCTTGAGAGTCAAATATATATAAAAAAGAATCAGACTTAAATCCATGTTTAATTGTTTTCTTGGTGTTATGGTTAAGAGCGCTTGTAAGGATCCCGGAAATGATGTTCTGGTTTATCCTGCATTGACCTGCTTTTGCGTCCGATTCCCTGAGGTAGGTTTTTGAATAAGGCTTTATGAGAGATGTCTAAACAAGGGGCTCTATGAAAGAATATTTGATTTAATTGAAACATTAAGTCTTGGGCACCTCGGAAAATCTGGATTCTATAATATTTTGTATGATTATCCCTCTCGTCTATTTATAAGTGCATGCATGTTCAGAGTATATGTAAGCTTGTGTCAAGCCTCCAAGGTTGTGAGTTTGAACCCCACCTCTGCTCAGTTAGGTAATAATCCAGAATGTCCCCAGCCTGCCAAATTCCACCCCCACCCCCACCCCATGACCCTGGCCAGGACAAGCAGTTGGAAGATGGATTAATGTAATCTGACTATATTGGTTCAAAGATCTTGGGAAGTAACAGCACGCTGCTACGGTGTCCATACATGTAAAGATGTTAAACACGAACACCACTGTTAAAAACAAGGACGCCAATCAGTATTTTAAGATCAGTGGATACTATTAGTATCATTTGTTTATAAATCTGGATACACCCAGACAAGAATGCTGCAATTTAATGTCAAATCTTTGTTTCATAAATAAGATTACTGGCATTAATGCAGCTTACGTATGAAGGTGCAGAGGAATGAAATGTCTGGTGTCACAGATGTTTTGTAAATATATTGCAGGATTAGTATTTTGTCACGTTTTTAATGTAAAACTTTCAGCCATCAATGCTTTGATTGAATATTTATAGAAATCAGTTCAGTTTCCTTGTACAATCCGGAGAAAATTATTTATTCCTTAAATCAGACATTTACTTTCTATTATCGTTCAGCCTCAGTAACAGGTGAAATCGCATCAGGACAGGTCCTGTTAATTTGCTCTCCATCTGGGTGCCCTTTAGCATTCAGACACATTCAAGCCGGACCTGAAATGTCTACGACGACACATCTGCAGACGAGGCAGGACCTGATTGGCCAGCGGGGATCAAACCGAGGTTCCCCGCCCCAGTCCCGCCCCGCCCCGGCGAGCAGGTATCACCTTATTAGGGTGTTTATATGAGGCAGTGCTCTTGTCACCATTTAAACAGCGCCCCCAGCGTATCGGGCTCCTTACAGAAGATTTCATCAGAAAATTAATAGCTCCTCGCTCCCGGGCTGAAACCGTTAACAGGCTGGGACACTTTCACCACGAATAACTCTGTACTGCAGTGCAGCGTGGGATTGGCGCTGTGAGAGCCAGGTTCTGATAGGCTGGCTGTCACTGCCGGGGCCCGCCCCCGTCTCCATGCCCGTACGGTAAAGCCAGGGTGCTTACACCCCATCAAAAGGAAAGGGGAGGGCGAAGCACGGGTTCTAGAGACGCAGGCTGGGGGAGCGGGCAGTTTAACGAGGAGCCCCCGCTTGTTTACCCCGCCGCTTTGACTTGTTAAACGGTAGCAGCGCGGCCAGCCCGTGGGGGCTGGTGTGTCACTTATGGTCGCTGAAGCAGTGGGAAGGAAAAGGGAGCATATCAAAGAGCATTAATGACGAGGGAGGGCGAGGGCAATTAGGGCCCCTTAAAATCCATTTTAATTGCATTAATGTCATGCTGGATGGTCTGTACTGCTTCCTCTCTCCACCTTCGAGAGGCCGGGCTCACGCTACGGACTGGGAAGATTATGGTCTCATTAGCCTGTCTACTGCTGCTGTTGCTGCTGCTGATGGAGACCCGATGCTCATCCGCTGGACCAGCCGCTCACATCCCACTGCCAGTACCAAGGAAATATCCTCTAACTCGCCTCCTGTTTCTTTGAATTGAAATATTTCGTACAGGAGAGAGAGAAAGAAAACTGACATGAAAACGACAATCTCAGATTGACAATCCTAAAACGGAATTATCGATAATCCTAACATCTCGTCGTCTGCCAAAGATCTTTGGCGTTTTGATTAAATCCAAATGACAACAGCGGCAACACAGCTGAGAAGTTCTTTCGGCTGGACACTAAGCAAAAAGTCGTAATGCCCTAAAAGTCGTAGAACTGTTTATAAAAGAATACAAAGTACTCTAATTATTTGTGAACAATTTAATTTTGGGAGGAGAGGTTTTTATTAAGACTGAATTTCATAGCGACGGTGTCTCAGTGTCATATCAGGAAGCCGAAAAACAAACTGAAAATACTCTTTCATCCTTGGGATGGGAAGCTGGGGGACGTGACCCTCAGAATGGCGATGGAGGCCTAATCACCCCCAATAGACACACACACACACACACACACACACTCACACACTCATTTTTCAAACTAAATTGTTGCCCTGGACTATCAGTGACTGTCTGTCCACTTCTAGAAATGTGACCTCCAGCAAACCGCACCCACTTTCAAGAATATATTACCCCCCCCCCGAGTTTGATAAGTGTTTGACGTGGGGAAAATACCCCTGATTCAGCGGACTGTCTGCTCAGTTTGTGACCCTACAAAGAGGTTTAAAGAGCAGACATGTTGCCTCCTTGTCTGAGCCACTGTCGGGATTAAGTTCCTCAGCAAAGGGGCACTGCACTACACTGGCCGACCCGGCCAGTGTAGCTGTAATCACGTCACACTGCCTCACCTCGCCGCTTCTTACCTTACCATGGTACACAGTGGCAAGCCAGCTTCCACGAGGAGCTATAGGTGGAAATGACTGACAGAGCTCACATAAATATACAGTTTCCTAAAAGTAATTCATCATGCTTACTGTCAAGCCTGGGGATCCAGGACCCATTTCAATTAGATTGGGGTTTTCACAAATATTTGTCCTTTTTCATCTCAACTGCAGCCAAAAATGTATAAGGAAAAAACTTACACTTAAGGTGTAAAATAAGGAAATTGGCACGTAATTCATACTATTTTCTAAGAGAATTAGCAATTGATAGCCACTGTGTGTGTTAAATATTATCCGGCAAGGTCAGAAGGTCATTGTGCTTGCAATCACAAAGTTGACCTGTTTGTCAACAAGGGCCAGTGATGGATTTATGCACATCCAGAATATTGATTTTGACATTGATCTTTTTCCTCTGAAACTGAAAAGTTTCTGCGCATATCAAGATCTAGTACAGCACAATGCAAATCACGCGTCTGAATTTAATATATTTAAATGTGTATTAAAGAATCAGAAGTTTGTTTGCATGTAATTTGTAAAGCAGAACTTGCATGCAGAGTTACTAGAATAAACAGTATTTGATTAAACATTCTATTAGACAGTCAAATAGGCAAATCGGGATAAAATACAAATATGTCATGTTTTAACTTTACTAATTTCAGATTTGTATTGATCTATCTTAAAAATAAACAAATGGAATATGAAGAATTAGCTAATCAAAGTCTAAATGGAATTAAGGTAAAATACATATTTACGGACAACACTTCGACAATGCACTGAAAGTAGAATACAAAACTGAGCAAATGAAATATGTACTTTGTCCACTAAGGGAAGCATTGTGCTAATATGGGGATCAATTTGCCTCCATTATGGCTCTTTGATCAGTCTTTACTCAATCACTCAAATAAAATGGCCCCATTATTGGAAACCTGTTCGTGCACCGGAACATTTCCCTGCGTCTTTATGCCCAGTTGCCTGGCAGACTGAATGTGCTGCCCCCACACTCGCACCGAAGATAAGTGTGTAACCGTACTCGACTCTCAAAGACCTGCCATCACACTAATCACTAAAGCACTAAAAAAGTGACAAGGGAAAAATGTGATTCAGACCTAATCTCGCGGCCTGATGTGGAAGAGAACTGGTGAGTTATTGTGCCCTGAAGGCAGGTTTGGCTGCAACTCCTGCTCCACAGATCTGCACATCTCATCCTCTGGGGACAGATAGGGCTGCGTGCAACTGTCGTGCTTCTTTACTAACAGTAACGCTTATTGCCTTATAAAATTCTCTATCTGGAAAAGACCTGAAGAGAATCTGTATTGTACTTCATTGGAAACAAACAAAGCCAAAGTCCCATGTCAGCTACTGTAGCTCATATCACACACTCATGGGGGATTTAAAGTGATCAAACCGATTGTTTGTTTGTATGTCGTGTATAAAATATCAGAGGTACTGCATGGACATCCTGGTAAGGCCTTTGGCTCACGTTAAAAAAAGCACCATCACAATTCCATGTGTACTTTCCGATACGAGCTAATTAAAGACCCCGTTCACATGCTGTATTCTTTGTAGCCCGGGACCAAAGTTGCTCTTTAAACCAACCTCAGACGATAACGATCGCAACAAAGGAAACTTAGAGTAGCTGTTATTTTCAGTCTCGGCGCTGATCTTCTGTTGTTGACAGAGCCGTTCTTTAATTTGCACATCCTTCCCCAGCTCCCCGTTTATAGTAATGAAATATCCGTAAGTATAAAAGAATAAGGATGTGATATATGCAGGAGTGAGATCCGCTCTGCTTAGGTCGGAAGACGGAACCATAGAATCGGGCCAAGGAATCGGGACAGACACGGGGGGTGTTTACTCTGCACAATGGCACCGTCTTTTACTTACTGTCTCAATTCTGGGTGACAACAGAGTCGAACAGGGCCAGGGTGAATGCAAGACAAAGGGCAGCACCGAAGCTGGAGAAAGAAAACCAAGCAGCCGATAAATCTGGGCATGTGCACTGAGGAATGATTTAATGTGACAGGAATAAGGCCAGGTTTCCAGGGGGAGTCGAGGAACAGACTAAGGCAGCAAGGGGAGCAAACCAACAAACACTAACAGTCACCTGACCCTCCCATCTCAGAGAACAGTCCAGAACATTCATACGGGACGGACAAGGGGAAATTATTGTAATTATCTGTATTGTAGCAGCATTTCATCCTGACATCTAACCCGACTTACTGCAAAATCGACTAAAATTCATATTAAACTAGTCCAGAACCCCCCCTGCATTTGTTTAGGAAGACATCATTTATCATTTATCAACTAGTGGCACTTATGATCGAAGCAAAGCTTCATGTTTTTCTACCTGCCGGTTAATGCTGTTCATCACCTTGGAGGTTCTAGGCCCGACTCCCCTTGCATTAATGCTCAGATACTTCAGATCACTTCTTCAGAATCGCCTATTCTTTTGTATAGTTACTTACGTCCAGGATCATGACCCATTTCCTGTAGAGTTTTAGTTCATAGATGATACCGTGACACTTTCCTGAAGAATTTGCCAGTACAATTCTAAAGCCATTGTTCCCTCAATGACTCCAAGCTGTCAAATGCAGGCCCAATCCATAATTTATTTGTGAGACTGTAGTATTTCATTTCCAGCTGTCCGTAGAGCTTATTTTCCCAGTATGGGTCTGGGATATTAAGGGTCACCACAGCATACTTTTTGGAGATGAGTGTCTCTCCTTGGTTCCTCCTGTGAAGAATGATTTTTATCAGCAGTCGTCTTGTTTGTGGGATTCCTTATGAGTTTCACTTGCATAGCCACTACTGTGATGAGTAACACCATCCCTACATTTTCAACTTTTTTTTCACAGCTTGTAGCTAATCATGAGGACGTATGGAGATCATCAGGAGCACCCACAACTCTCTCCTCTGAGGTCCTCAGAAATTTCCGATGATTCACGATGATTCACCACCACGATCCGGTGTCACGGAGAGCAGAGTCACGCACACTAAGCAAAACTTCAATCCAGTTCAACCATACGTCTCTGCATTGTGGGCAGGAGGACACAAGCCACAGACCCAAACCCCAGCCATGTGTTTAGACAGTGCAACCTGCTGAACTGCTTGTGGGAGTTTTACTTACACAAAAATGTTCTGAGGGCAGAAGGAAAAATTATTGGTTGAGAGAGATAACCAATCAGATTGTAGAGGAGGTGGGTTCAAGCACCTAGAGCAGGGGTGGGCAATCTTATCCAGAAAAGTATATATGGATTTTCACTGCAACTCCCTAATTCGATTACTGATTAGAGGACTAATTGGCTGTAGAGTCTCACTCCTGGGTTTGAACATAAGCTCCTGAACCACAGCATCCTGGATACACAAAGATGCTTAACACAAGTGCAAGAAAATACAATTATATGAACATACAATAATAATATTATTATGAAAGAGGGAAATGGTATATTTTATAAATGAATGCAGAAAGATGTGAATTTGACAAGGAAAGTCTGAATATTATGGCACATTTCCACTGGCATACATACCCAAGCTGTGCCGCAAATGGAGACGAGTTACAGAACTGTTCCGGCTCCCTTTGGGTTTCCACTGCAGAAGGGTTGGCTTGGTAAAGGTGGTGCTGGGTTTGAGGAGCAAGAGTGACGCCAAACCGAAGACACACTTATTTACTATTCATACATACACATTCACAGGTATGCATCATGATTTACTATGTGCTAATTTACCAATTTTCTTCTGCGTCTGTGAGAACCTTCTTATGCAAGCAGCGAATGTTTAGTGGAATTAGCATCCGCTTGCGTAAATTCTACCATTTGAATGTATAACTACTTGCTTATTTAATTTGTTTACACGAGACTTTCTAAAAAGATTATACTCAAGCATGTGCTGGATTTCGTATACATTTATTTAATAATATTTATTTAGGATTGTAGTGAGTATAATTCCCTGGTTCCTGTTTCTCATGCAACTACACAAAACTACTGTGTCCTGTGCATATTTATCGAGCTGCACTCTCAGTATTGTGCATCCTAATCTCCATCTTCCATAAATGTGGTCTTCCAGGCTTCATTTCGAGCCCTTAAGGTTTGACTGCGTACCAGCAGTCATTTAGCTCTCTCAGAAATGCAAACACAGAGAGAGTGACCATGTGCTGTGACCCCCCCCCGCCCCCCCCCCCCCACCCACGACACATGAAATCATCCTCCCCATTTCATTCGAGAACTATTGAGCGAATTGGCAAACACGGTGGAGTGTTTCCACCGCTCCTCGAATGCACCTTTTCAATTACGATTCAAGTGGATGCAGACGCTGTTGAAATCAGCCTGGAACGGCCCCGATAAGAGCAGCCGAGTGGAGCGGGAGATCCTGAACACAGAAAGGCAGCCTGAGCCGCTGAACACAGGTCTGAGGGAGCGCCGGGGAGGGAGAGATATCTGAATCCCCAGTGAAGGTCAGGGCCAAGGTCGATGTGCCAGCTATAGCGGATAAGAATGACTTACGAACTCGAATCCATTTTACCCGACCAATTTTTAAATACTGTCACTTGTGGAGTGAGTCTATTTGAAAAGTGAACAGATTCCAAATAAATAAATTAAAATTAAAATCCAATGTTTATGACAATCTGTCTTGTGTTATTGAAACACATACTTCAATAAAAATACTGAAAGATTTTATGTTGAGAGGTCACTTTACGTGTATGGGCAAGCACACACACATTCTCGGACAGATTTGTGTGTAATCCTACAGCTCATTGAAACAATGCTTAATTTCTCCTGAAAAGTGATTCAATTAAAAGCAATTATGTAATGTCTTTAGCGTGTGATAGAGTAAACCAATAAAATAGTGAAAATTTTGTGGTTTATTTTACAAAGCTATGCTGAAATAGTGTGAACAGATTTGTTGGTACATCTAACGAGATTATTTATCCTTGCATTATAATCATGTTTCAAACTACAGTAAGTGTTTAACCTTAATTAGAATCACAGGTACCGTCAAGCTTCTCATCAGCCATTCAGCCTATTTAAAGGGAAAGAACGTGCTTCTGTGTTGTTTGGTATCACTGTGGGCACCACACTGAACATGGACCAGAGAAAGCAATATAAAATGACCCAAAACATACAGCTAAATCCACTCAACAATGGATGAAAAAAAAAAACATTGGACTATTCTTAAACGGGCCTCCATAAGCCCAGATCTTAAGCTTCCTCTGGTGTTGGGGTCGGCACTGACCCCTTTGTAAGTTTTAAATGCATAAAAGCACCACAAAAATTTGTGTACTGCATCAGGAAAATCCATTGTTAAAAAATTAATACATTAAAAAACAAATTCACTAGGCAAGGCATGTCCAGACATGTAAGACAAGATAAGACCAATTCAGTTTGTTTTTTTTATTCACTTGAGGCTTATTTTACCATTATTTTTTTATTGAAAACGAGAGGTATGCTGTCAAAAGAAAGGTCCGGAAAGCCTCACCAAAAATATTAAAAACCAATCTTTTCATGGATAAGGAAGCTTAACAAGGTAACCAAGTGGTAAGAAACAAACTGGATGATAAATAATTGTTTTGAGGGTATTTTATGGCTGATTTAAGACACAGGTCGACACCGACCCATCTAACATAAAAGTTGCATACAGAAAGCTAACACAGGACGAAGGTTAATTGAGTTTGAATATCTATGGAAATATATGAGAATTGCAGCGGACGCCACCCTTCAAACCTAAGACAGCTTGAGCAATTTGCTCAAGAAGAGTGGGCCAGACTACCTGCTGGCAAATGCAGACGCCTCATTGTTGAGTACAGAGATCGCTTGGCAGTGATTACTGTAAAAGGTGGTGCCACAAAATATTAAATTCACTACCTCTTTTGTGCGTGCCATTTTCATTTTATATTAAATATTTCACTGAATCAAAAATGAAAAGCGAAGTCTGATTTGTGTTAAATACAGAGTAAACAATAAGGGATGCCATTAAACCTTCGTCCATTTCAAGTAATTTCAGAGATAGTCTTGCATTTTGTTTAGTTACTTGTGGTAAAGGTTAGGGCTGAGTAGGAATCAGAGTTTTCCCCACAGAAATGAATGGAGTCCCCGTTTCCCTGGGTAACAGATGGTACCAGGATGCATGACATAAAGGCTGATGGAGGGAGTGTGATACTCTGAGCAATGTCCGGTAGGGAAACCCTGGGTTCAGCCAATGTGGAGGATGCAGTATTGACCTGTGACATCTTTTGCAACATTGTTGCAAACCACATACACCCACTCATGACAAAGGTATTCCCCGATGGCAGTGGCATCTATCAATGGGATAATGTGCCCTGCACCACTCTTCAGGAATGGTTTACAGTACATAATGAAGATTTCAAGGTGTTGCCCTGGCTACCAAATTCTTATCGAGCATCTCTGGGATGTGCTGGAGCAGCAAATCTGATCCCCAGCAGCTCCACCTCGCAGCTTAGGGGACTTAAAGGATCTGCTGCTGACATCTTGGTGCCTGCATGTCTCCCCACATCCGGGAAGGAAGTCACTGCATGGTACTGACTCCCCAAGTCCAGGAAGGAAGTTACTGCATGTCTCCCCACATCTGTGAAGGAAGTTACTGCATGGTATTGACTTCCCACATCCAGGAAGGAAGTTACTGCATGTCTCACCACATCTGTGAAGGAAGTTACTGCATGGTATTGACTTCCCACATCCAGGAAGGAACTTAACTGCATGGTAAGGTTGGCCCTAGGCATTGCAGTGCTCTAGGCGAGATTCAGCAGACCTACCCCTTCTTCTGATAGTTTTCACTCATTCTATGGCACCCTAGGTGGGTGCCTATGTCACCTATAGGGCGGACTGGCTTTGCTGCATGGTATTGACTCCTGAGGTCCTGGAAGGAAGTGATTAATCGCTTCGCACTCACTAACGTCTTAATATCAATATGAATAGCTAAAGTAATTTAAAGCAATTTGTTCTAAAGAACCCTTTAGGGTAAGCAATAACGTTAACAATGCTACATGGCCCACTGAGAATTAGCTAGCAAAGCTTTATCAGGCAGCTAACAATAAATACGCTTCGCCCTGCTGGACTCTTTGATGTTTATATTTACAGTTATTGCCTTGTGATAATTTAATCATTTTGATACTCTAACATCGATACATATTAAAGCTTCTCAGACATAATTAATGTATTAAAATAACAAAAATGAAATCCTTCCCCAAAAGAGGAACTCATAATTGAAACTCGGGGCTGTGAGAACATATTGTAACGTCGACAGTCTGCAAAACATCCATCCATCATATTAGATGTATGCAGTTTAACCTTTTGCGAAATTCTGGAAAAATCTTTTTTTTTTGAAAAAGTCTTATTGTGCCCGTGTGCACTTTGCTGGGGGGGGGGGGGGGGTCACCCATTAAGTAAGTCCTCATTATGACATGATTGCCTGGTGATAAAATGATTGCAGAATGGCTGAAAGGCGCTCTGCTTGAAACGGCCCGGTTTGAGCGACGCTGTGCCATTAGCGGAGGAAAGCTGAGTCGCTTCCACCGCAGACGAGGCGTGAATAATGGAGGCGTTCAGTCAAACAGCTACTTTAGACGCGCCTCTCAGCCAAAGGCATCACAGACGGCGGATATCCTCACGTCACCTTGATTAATTGGCCTAATTAAAACATCGCTGCTTCCATACAACAACAGACCACGTTCTCCTGTACTGCTTCAGTTGCCTGGATCCTCTGATGGAAACTGCTTTAAAAACACATCTCTGCTGACATCACAAAAGCTGGTTATTGCAGATTTGGAAATCTTTAAATATCAAATCTTTTTTTCCATTGTAATATTCTTGAAGGACTAAATCAATCAGGTTTAATTTAAAAATTTGAGCGATATGAACCGGAGGCCACGGCTCTTGCTTTACAGCACAGCTTAAAACAAAAAGTTTAAAGGTCATGTTTGATATTAAGTTATATGATATTATAGCATCTGCAGTGCTGGCTTGTGGTCATACGGGATACACTGGATGTAGATTTAACTTCCTATTCTACATTTCTGCCTTTTAACTGGATACTGAACTGGGGGTGGGCAGGCCTTCAGGATACCATGGCGACAGTAGGGTCAGAAGGTGCATCGAGGTAACATGGTGGAAACCCCTAACAGTGCGATGCCCATATCCAATATATGTCTATCGAAAGGCCTGCCTTAACCCTGCATGTTGTGTAACTTGTGTATATGATGCTCATTCAGTGTCTGCCCACTGTCACTCTTCCATTTTATCAGTCCGTCAATGTCTGCTTTTCTTAACATGGATTGAAAAGAAAAAAAGTTCCTTCCTGTCCCCTAGTGGGTGGTAGGGGGGCACATTCCCCGTGAGTGAGGTCATGGTGAACTGTGAGAGAACACATGGAGGAGTATGGATACGGCTCCACTAAGCAAAATTATTCTACTAATACTACGATTAATAATAATGATAGATAGATAGACAGATAGACAGATAGATAGATAGATAGATAGATAGATAGATAGATAGATAGATAGATAGATAGATAGATAGATAGATAGATAGATAGATAAAACAAAACCAGAACTCAAACAAGCTTGGGGCCTGTTTCACAAAACAGAGGGGATTCCATGAAAGTAGCTAAAGAAAGCCAGACTTTCCTGAAAAAGTCAGACTCAAACTAGTCCCATGTCTAAACTTCATTCCACTAACGCAGTTCAGCTTTAACTAATCAAGGCTCCTAACAGACAGACTTGCATAGTTTCACTTAGTGCGCACACCTGAGATATTTATGGAACCCAAATGAATGGTGGAACAATATATCGATCAAATGAGTCGGAAAGCGTGTGAAACGCGAGCGCTGTTTTTTTCCGCCGCAGAACAATCGCTGCTGATGGAGCGGCATGAAAAATACAAATATGTAATCACTAAAAAGGCGATACTGTGGGTATAAACCCAGGGAGTTGGCTTGGCAAAGAATTATAAGTTATGTACAGTAGATGTTACAAGTGCCTAATACGGTGGTGCAGTGGTTTATGTTCCCACCTAACACCGCAAAAGTTCCCGATTCGATCCCCATACCCAATGAGGAACCTTCTGGGTTATGTTCACGTGTCATTCTTACTGTATAATGTTATTCCGTATTATTTGATCTCCGTAAAATACTTTCAATCGCATCCGTGTGAAACGTCCTGCACACTGAACCGTATCTTGTCTTTGCCTTTTACTCATAAACTTTCAAAGTAGACTGTGACTGAACAAAATATAAAAATATCTTCTTCTTCATACTATTTTAATGGATTTTTTTTTTTTATTTGACCTTTAATATGAAGACACTTTTATTCTAATTATTTTGGAATTAATTGGAATGCTGAGATGTGATTTTTATAGGCTTTATTTTATTTATTACATGACATGTGTCTAGCGAGATTTCATCCGACGGAACGATCTTTTGGAAATCTGTTCCCACACGTCGGACGTTCTTTGAGACGACGCTTAACTAAGAGAGACAGTTAACCTGGTCCGGAGCAGACTTGTTCACTCACCTAAGTTACCATAGTAACTCAGCGGGGATTCATTTAAGACACGTTGATGGAACAGAACTCCCACTTAAATGAGCCAGACTTGTCGAAATAAGTCAGTTTCACTTAATCCTGCTTCGTGGAACACCACCCTGCTTCGAGGAACACCCCCCTGTGTGTTACTTTGGACAAAAAAACCTGCCAAATGAACAAATTTAACTAATAAAATGAGTATAAATGAAAAAACTATGTCTTTCATTTCAGTCATGGACTGTTTGGTGGTGTTGAGCTGCATTCTCATTATCTACTTCTAAAAGACTACCTTGCTGGTCATTAGGATCTCCTTACATACTGAACCAGCATTACTCATTCATTAACTAATTATGAAATGACTAACCGCTCTTTGTTTTATGATGAACTGAACCAAACTTTGTTAAGTGCTTGCTGCTCCTCATCTCCTACGTTCCACTCTGCCAAAACACCATAGGCGTCCTGTTCTAATGAGTAGTAAATATATCATTACCACCTCCCTACACCTGCTAATAAAATTACAGCTTCTCCATTGCCGTTTGCAAAGAGCCAGCACCTGTCCCAGCCTATTAAGGGGGTAAGGCTGCCTTGGGTGACACATTGCCAGAATGTCACTACACTACATAGCAGTAAATGCATCTGATGCTGCTCCAGAGTAACTCTTGAGATGCTACAGTACGAATCCTTAAAACTAAAGAGCCTTGCTCTTCTTTTGCATGAGCCGGCTTATTTAAATTGCCAAATTGTCTAGATAACGTGCGTGAGCGTGTGCCCTTATATTGTCTTCTGCTCCCTGGATCCACAGCTATCTCCAAGGAGGGGTGGGGGGGCACCTTTTGCGAGATTAACGGTTATGGAATATGGATGGAGAGCCAGGTTTCTCTGAAAGCTCATTACGTTGGGCTGCATGTTTGTTGCTGAGGGGCAATTATTAAAAATGTAACATATCATTTGGTAGAGAACAAATCACTCCAAAATTTAGTTGTAAAGCCAAACGACTTGTAATATTTATCAAGCAAACAAGGGGATGCTCCTTATATGATACAAATCAGCACTGAGGACACCAGAAACCATAGGTTTGGTAAAATTATTTCCTTCTTGGATAACTAAATTTGAAACTTTATGATGTGAAACTAAATATCTTGTCTGTTTAGAGGCATACCTTGCGATGGGCTGGCTCCCGATCCTGTGTTGTTCCCTGCCTCGTGCCCATTGCTCCGGACCCTCCGCAACCCAGTAGAATAAGCGGTTTGGAAAATGGATGGATGGATTTACACTTCATTGGTTTATGTCACCAAGTAGTTCGAACTGTAAAATAATATTGCGAGGTGGTTTGTTCTTTATCGTCACCGAACATCTGTCAGCAAATACTTCCATGTCATATTGTGAATTGTGAACAATGACAATCGATGCTGAACAGGTCATTACAGGTCATTAGCGAAGGCACTGTCATTTCAGGGCAGTCAAGGCACTGGCACAGAGGTACAGGAAGCGGCCCTGACTTCACAGCAGATCCAGTGCAGCGTCCAGTGCAGAGCTGTCGAGATGACGATGCTGACATTTACACAGGTCACAATAAACCTCCAACTGTAAACAGATGTGCTACTAGAGTAATATTAAAGTAATGTCTTTGTAATGAACTGCTGTTTACTGTAACCAAACATAGTGTAAGTTATAAATTCAGCCTTTATATTTAGAGGCATAAGTACTTTCATTGTTTTCTTTTTTTATTATTATTATTAGACATCATTCCATTAAGGGAGTTCCCAAGGCCTACTGGGTAGGTTCACTATGACTCTGTATTGGGTAATTGGTTCAAGGGTATGGATGGATGGATGCATGGATGGATGCATGGATGTATGGGTTATGAGACGTAGCAGGAGAAAGTGAAGGCAGGATATTAGCAATGACCTGCCATGGTTTCTTCCTCGCTCGCCACACCCGCCCCTACACTGCACTCCCGCACCAACAAACATCACCGAGCAAAGCCCATTTCAGAAATGACCTCAATGTCGTGCATCTGAGCCCACACAGCCATGACCAACAGACAACACGGCACATCGCAAAACGACCCAACACGTCGCAGTTCGCATTTTTTATATCTTGCATCCAATCGTTTTGAAGTGTTCTTTAATTAGTAATGCCTTGTGACATTTTGATGGAAACATATGTGTGTGTGTTTGTAAATTTAATATGAGAATTAAGCAGTGTTACAATATATAAGCCACAAAGTAGAATTAGAATATAAGCATAGAAATTGTACTCATCAATATTGCATTTTAACCTGCATTACACTCTTATCCCTAACAAAATTATTAAAATATTTTGAGCTATTTAATAAATGACTTACAATACTCAAAATATAGTGACTCATATTAGCTTTGATTGAAGAACCGTATATGTAAGTTTATATTAATCAAATAAATAAAATGTGTGTCATGAGATGAACCTGAATGACATAATTTGTGGCAATTTGTCCTTTGTGGAACAATACTGACTGCAGCATTTGGCATATGTCATCTACGGTGGAAGATCAGTGTTAACAGATTAAAAAAAAAAAAATGGTTATCACACTCTTTCCATGATACCTCACATTTGTGTTTGTTCGGCTGTACAAACTACAGTACTCACTTTATTGCAAAGATTGGGTCAGAGATGAAAGGTCTTTAAATTTTAAAAATAAAATATGTCCGACTGGACTGCAAAAGACCTTAAGAAATATTACATCGAGACAGTAGAGGCTGTGTCTCCGAAATGAATGTTGCCCTGTTCGATACCCCGATAGCCTCGCCTGAAAGACAGCTCCCTCCTACAGCTCCCTCCTACAGCAGGTGTTGTCTTAATGACGCTTTGATGCCATATGTCACATTTCATCACTCGCTGAGCGGACTGACATTTCTCTCCTGCTCCTAGCAACGGCATTATAAGCAGGCGCCGTTCACCTCAAAATATACAAATAATTGCCGCAACAAAACGCTTTTATTTTAGGGTCCTTGCTAGTTTGCACATAGATTTCACAGCTTCTTTCGCAAGTTCTCCTGCGCAGTTCTGGCAGTTTTGATTGTTCTGCTTAAAGGGGCGCGGGTCGCCTCTGTGAGGGACAGCTGTAATGTATTAGTGCATTTTTATAGCCAACAGAATGTAAGTCGGCAGTGATGACAGGTTATCGTCCTGGCAGAATCAAGTCTAAATGATGCCTCAAACTGCAAAAATTGGACCTGTACTCTGTATATTTTGTGACCTGACTTACTAGCAATAAAGCTTCTCTCTCTGGAGGGAAGCGCTGTTTCTCAGTGGGGGCGCGCTAGCCTTTAGGTATTGAAATTCTCCATAAAACTGTTATCATAAAAAATAAGGAGACCGGACGCTCAGCCACCAGTCGGACCTGTACGCCGCGTCACGGATATCCTGCTGTGCTGAATTTTGACATGCAACAAGCAGCAATCACTGCGCCTGAGGCATTTCCAGCGGGGGGACAGGAAGGATAGCTACCATCTAGGCTTATGAACTGTTTTAAAGAGAAGGCCATTCATTATTCAGATTCACTTTGTTCCATGCGAAGGGGATTTAGTCCATCAGCGTTTGGTCCTGTTTCATCTTTCTCTAGGAATTGCGCTTCAGTCGCCTTATCTGGGAGGTGTTGCTCCTTCACAAATGACTATAGATGACAAATATATATATATAAAAAGAAATAAATAAACAAAACAAGCTAAGGAAGCTTTCTGGTCTTGATTTACAAAAATTAGTAGCATAGGTAGAAGTGTAGGACCGAAAATGGAGTTTCTTTTATTCACTAATTCACACGTTTCTACTGTGGACCAGTGACCAGGTTAAATGTTTGCAATTCTGCCTTCGAAAACAGTACTTTACTCCCTGAAAAATGTAATATTTGCAACACTTGCATATATGTAAATGGCTAAATCACGCACAGAATGGTCAAGCAGATAATGCAATAGATGCATAGTTACAGTACCATGTGACTGCGTAAAGATTGTTTTCGCCATGAGAAGCTCATATACTGATTTTCCATCGACTTCAGAGTTTACAGCAATTTTTCCTGTGTTTAAAATTCATACTGTGTTTCAGGAGAAATATGTAATATACTTGTGAGATATATAAATTGAGTCGGAAGAAATTTTTGAGAGAATAGGTGACTCAGATGTGTCACAACTCAGACGTTTTTTTTTTGCAGTTCACTTTTATAAATATTCAGTTTATAACTGTAGATCAGTTGCAGTGTCCTTTGTTCAAAGGATAACCTAACGCCACCGTACCATATCAAAGATCTCTGAATAGTATAAATCTAGCACAGGTTCACAGAAGCTTGTTACATAAAACAACTTCTACAGTACATGACAAATCTGTGTTTGCTGCGAAATTATTCTGTGATTAAATTTTGTTACCTAAAATCATCAGTAGCTCCCAGGATCACAGATTTAATATGAGTAAAAAAATCTAACAGATGACTTAAAACTACAATGATAATGTCACTTTGTGTCTACCTTAAAAATGTGCATTTAAACCCAGCCGAGCTGTTCCCACTTCCCCGTGCTCATTACAGAAACGTATACAAGTTTTCAATAAAAGTAACATTATTTTAAACACATAGTCAACATAATGATGGATAAGGAACAATAGATTTTTCTTTGTTTGTGTTTATAAAAAAGAACAAGTAGTTAGTGGTTAGCACTGTTGCCTCACACCTCTGGGACCCGGGTTCGAGTCTCCGCCTGGGTCACATGTGTGTGGAGTTTGCATGTTCTCCCCATGTCGTCGTGGGGTTTCCTCCAGGGACTCCGGTTTCTCCCCACAGTCCAAAAACATGCTGAGGCTGATTGGAGTTGCTAAATTGCCCGTAGGAGTGCATGTGTGAGTGAATGGTGTGTGAGTGTGCCCTGCGATGGGCTGCCCCCCCCCCCCCCCACCCTGGGTTGTTAAACATTAAATCCATTGCAACATGGTATGTATTTTTATTCTGTGAGAAAACAGCTGACCAGCCTCACCAAATGACGGGCAGACAATGTGCTGTTATTTGACAAACATGTTCTTTATGTACAGCAAAGAGGGGTACTTGACTAGGGTGACCATCTAATGCATGTCACGGGGGACACTTTGAGCTACTTCAGGTTTTACACACTACTTAAAATCTTAAACGCTCTCGTGCTTAGCTAAATTGTTTGGCTCATCTTGTACTTTGGTCTGCTTCCTTGATTGAAAGACTCATCCAGCTGTTGCACATTAACATTAGTGACACGTACGTGATTATAGGGCACTGACCAATCAGTACGCAGCAATAACTCAGAGACTGACCAATCAGCACACTGCAAGAGCTCAGTGCTAAAGTGGAATCCTGGTCTTTTTAATTGAAATGGATGAAAGGATGGTTTACAAACCTTGTCGGAGCTCACACTGTCCCTCCTGACATGGATTAGGGGGTCACCCTACCCTTGACCCAAGCTTCCCTATAGCCTGATCAGAATGTGATAGGAGTTATAGCATAAGTACCATAGCCTGGATGAAGGTAGGAGGACATATGGAAAGGGGGTGGACAATAGGAGACCATGGTTCATTCTCAGGTGACACCTTGCCCTCCTGTCACTCTGTGCTCCTCACTCCGTGGAATTCACTCTGAGCCGTGCTCCTGGAGATGTGGGCTTAACTTCCGACTTAATGACCATCATGCAGACGTGTGACTCTGCCGAGTGCTGCAGACATCATGTGAAGATAGATCATTTAATTACAGAGAACCTTCCTGGAGATTCGCCTCTCTTCCTTTTTACCCCGTTTAAAACGCAGCAGAATCGGCTGAACTTAAAACCTTCCGGTGGAAAACATGCCCCAATTTGGCTGTCCTCACCCTGGCACTTCAACCGCAGCCTGCTGCTGCCGCCCCTGGCAAGTGAACCTTTCAGACCTTGACCTGGCCTCTTAAGAACCTCAAGGCTTCACTTCTGGCAGCATCTCCAGCTCCCTTGACCTGTTTCTCCTTTATACAGTCACATATTACGCATGGAATGCCAACTGTGAACTGCTTGACTCACAGCTGTGACTTTATTTGGAGATTTTCATTGTCAAAAATTGAAATTCTGTAAAGACCAGTTACTGTATATAATAATTACTTTGCTATATATAGTAAGTGTGACATATATATGTATATAAATAATTATTGATGAACTACCTCTCAGCTATATATGAAACTTAGATTGATTTAAGGTTTGTAAGCAGATATAAAATGTTTTTAGATATATTAAAATGTTTCTGAGGATATTTCTGCATTCTTTTGATCAGAGATCAGATTTTAATATTCATGGAGGATTTCAGTTGAGTGATTGGATTTTATGTTGAGCTTTGCCTATGTTTTCATACCTTAAATACTTCCAGAGATCAAAGACCACCCCTCGATTTCCACCAGCTAACATCTCCAAGTATCTCCTCAGCAGAAACGCTGGACAATCTCTTCCTCATTTTAAGAGAAAATGTGAGGAAATACAGACCAGGAAAATGCTTCTTAAGTTTTCTATTCTAATTAATATCCCAATTATGCAATGCTCAAAGCAGCTGTGGCAAACATAATGACAATATATGAGCATCGGTGATTTAAGATTTGCAGAATTAAAATGACCTTGGCATTTAACTTGAGTTAAATGTCAACAGAGTCTTCAGTAGACTTCCACAGGAAGGCTGCAAACAGGAATGGCATTCTTCAAAAAGATATAAGTTCATTTTAAATTCTCTATGATATTCTCAGCGGGAACCTTCTATTATGAGACATGATTCCTGATTATTCCTGGGTAGTATTATAAAATTATCTAAAGCCTTGTAATTTGAAATTCACCCTCTGTACAAGGAGAATACATCTCACTACATTTAGTGGGAATTACAATGCCTAAGTGACGACTAAAACAATAATTACTGAGACAAATCCACAGTAAGCAGGGAGAGCCGCAGTTGAGGGGCACATGTAAGTGAATCAGTGCATGAGGGCGGGCGTTACGTAAGCGGTACGTCAGTGTGCAGTGGAGTGTGGGGCAGTTAGAGGAGGCCAAGGCCCAGTGTGGATGGGCTGGAGAGGGTGCCCATGCGGGCTGAATCACTCTTCACCCTGAGTGTCCCCACTGCTCGCCTGCTTCATTCCCCCCACCTTTCTGACTGCAGCCCCGCAGCCAGTGACCGTCACAAACAGGCACCCCCCCCACAGAAGAAACATCAGCTCAGTCTCATTGTCACTTCATGCCTGAATTAAGTACATTTTGTCGCACAACGTGTCTTTGTGGTTCAGCCACAGATACAAATAAAAATAATGAACAGTCACGGACAGCAAAATTATTTAGATGACAGATACTGTATGTTGTTTCGGTGAAACACTGGTTAATATTACACTTTATGCATGTGACACAGGCTGCTTCGAAACGGAGTTTGGCAACGTCCTGCGTTTGTATTTCGAAATGTAGGTGTGCTTGGGTTCTTTATTGGCTACCATATGTGTTTAAGTTGTTGATGCATATTTTTTTACCAGTAGGGACAAATGAATATTCGTACATTTTCTCAATGGTGCCCTCAGACCTGAGGATTTGCCAGGTGGGAAAAACACAGTAGACCTTCTCAGCATTTGCAAACTTTCTGCTGGGCACTGCCAGGCTAAAGGATCCTGCCAAGCTGATCTAGCACTGAATTGGATTCAGTGCATTTTGTTCAAACTGCATGTGCATTCATTTTTAAAAGTGTTCCTTTGTAAAGACTGAGGAAGCCCACATTGTACTTCACATTATTCAAACAGAATGTCTCTTTGAATACATTAATTTGAAAGCCACAAAATATTAAACAGGTGAATGTAAAACAAATGTGTTGTCTCTTGCATACTTTAAGTCCCTTCTGAGTAATTCCATTACCAAAACCATTTTGGTGCCTTTGGAAATCAGTGCGAGGCTATTTATTAAAATACTTCACGTGCAACTTTGATTAAACTTTAGCATTTGTACCCAAAGCCCAGTATGACACTTCAATGGGAATGTCAGTGTTTTCTCTGAAAGCAGGAAATTGCAGATATACAAAGAGATGTGAATGATTAAAGTAAAAAAGGAAAATAAATCCATAATAATGGCAGAACATTGTAAACTGAGTGATGTAAAGTGAATAATAATAAACAAACACATAGGACGCGGCACGATAGCACTGTGGTTAGCACTGTTGTCTCACACCTCTGGAACCAAGGTTCGAGCTTCTGCTATGGCTCCATGTGTGTGGAGTTTACATGTCCTCTGGTTTCCCCCCACAGTCCATACTGAGATTAACTGTAGTTACCAAACTGTCTGTACAGTAGGTGCGCATATGTGATTAAATGGTGTCCCCTCCCCCCATCCTGGGTTGTTCCCTGCCTTGTGCACACAGCCTCCAGGATAAGCTCCAGCCCCCCCCCCCTCATGACCCTCAATGGAATAAGCAGTTTCAGAAAATGGATGGATGAATACCCACATAACTCTTTATTATCTTCTCCAATGTGTTCTCTGCCTAAGCTAACTTGGCAACTTTTGAGTCTCGAGGAGAGAAATATTTAGCCGTTCTGAAACGGTGCCACATTGACAGGGAGGTTTGAGTTATGGGTTCGAAGAATTAAAGGCAAGCTATTGTACTGCTCGGAGTTCACATTTAGACTGCAGGGGTTTAAGGAGGGGCATGGCCAGTTAATAGCCCTCGAAGCCCATGCGGCTTGCTGAGTCAGCACCCCTTCGGAAGGTGGCCCCCCCAGCCAGCCACCCATGTCACCTAATGGGTCGGGCAGCACTGCTGCCAACATTAGAGATTGAAATGTGGATCTCAGGTCGAGTCCTGCGGAGGCAGGTGAGTGGGAAGAAAGTGCGAATACCAGACCGTAGAATTCCAGTTGATATAGTGGGACACTTTTGGCAGATATCCCTGTCAGGTGGGACCCCGCTGTAAACCTGGGGGAGCTGATCCTGGAACAGCAGCAGGTGAGAGTGGGTGGTGAGAATAACATTGCTCATGGAACAAATCCGAAGATGCTACTTATACCATTTATGTTTTATCCCTATGAGAAACGGCAACCGTGTGAAAAAAGAATATTCCAAATGAGCTTCTGCAGGTACCTTGACCATGGTTCTGTTTGGATCTGGGAGAAGGGCATGTCACTCATTGGGCTGAAACTCTTAACATCCGGGGGCCCAGCAATCTGAAAATATACTCGTTATGGTTCTTTATAGACTTCACCTGTTGTTAGATTGCCCCTGGCTACAGCAGCATGAAGCTAGTGAGAAAGGAAGAGCTGGTTTCCTGGAGTAAGTCAGATTTTTATATGTATAACATTCTCTTCTGTCAGGAGTCCTTAGGACAACTCCACGGCAATGGTGTCAATAGAATAGCAGGAATTCCTGGATGTCTTCCACTAGGTCCATGCAAGCCACTATGCAACTCTTGCATCACGCATAGGATTGTACTATTGATCTACTTTCAGGTTCCTCTCCACAATGGGAAGGAGTTAATTGACAATCTATCCTTGAATCAAAGACTCTGGGGCAATACATTGAAAAGGTCCAACAGGTTACTGAGCATTTAACATTAAAGGAAAAATCCTGTTGATTTTGGTTGCTCAACAAGTTTGCAAGGCAACAGTTTTCACTAATCTTATTCCTATTTGTGAAGAAGAAGAAGAATTGAAGACTGTGTTTACTACCACGAAGGAAATAGGAATATCTGGTTATGCTGTATGGTCTGGCAAATGCTCCTGCAGTCTTCCAGTCCTGATTGAGATTCCTTGTGATGCACTAACTCAACCTAGGATGAAAGAGGAAGCATTTTGTGCTCAGCTAAACGTTTCCTTTCTCTCGCTTCCCTTTCTCATCTGTCGCCTTCACTATGTGTTTTTGGTAAAAGTCCTGTTGCCCACTCCAAATACAAAACCTTCTAACTTTATTCACAGTAGGAAATGCAACCCTGAAAACCTATGCCTTGTTCCGACAACTTCTGATGTCACCTCCTTCACCATGGAACTACCGAGCTGCCAGACTATAGTCAACAGGGCTTGTTCCCTGCGTTTGCCAGGCACTTAACACTCCATATCCTGGTGTTAACAAGGCTCTGCACCTACCCTGACAATACTGGAGCTGAAGTCTGGTTACCCACTATCCTTTCCTATCTCCCACACTGAAAAATAGGGCACTTTGTGTGCTCTGATGGAAAACTCCTCTACTTTCTTTGTGCAGCAATTCTGGATTTCAGTACCCAGATTTCGACACTGATTCCTGAACAATACTTTTTTCGATAGCAATGTTTTTAAATCAACTTCAACAACAGCATCAATACATTAAATATTACAGCACTAGTCTTCTGTTTTAATAAGTCGTTTTGTTAGTGATCAGTTAGTTATTTGGGAGATCGATCGCAATCATAACAGGACGCAGCCCGAGCTGTGAACTCGACGGAAAACTGCACTCCGTATGCCTGCACCTTGTTCATTAATAGTACATAACCGGACACCTTGATGGGCGTTATCTCTTAGTTCTCAGTGTGAGAAACACAAGGCGTGGTGTGTGAGCGCGTGAACTGGTTGAAATGCGTGTATCTCACAGTCAATGTGTGAGACTTGAGAGTCTTGATTTTACTTAAATGACCCGCGACATGTTTGTAATTCATAAACAAATCTGACCAACAGAAAGGTCTTTCATTTTCCACAAAATAAAAAAAACGATGTAATGTTATCCTGCTAAAAAGCGTTGATACCGACTAGAGGTGCAGGCAAAAGGTACAAAAATAATTGCATCCGCTCTCTCTTTCTTCTGCACTTCTGCATAACTTTCATGTTGGCGTCAGTATTTGTGGTCAAGCAATCACCAAGTAATCACTGTGAGCACTTCCACAGTAGTGCCTCCGAGGACTGGAAATCGGACCGAGTTCCAATAATGTCACTCACACGCATGCATACACATACACACCAGTTCTCACTCTCTCCAGGTGTTTCACGTGATATACGACGATGTGGTCAGCCACTATAATGGGGGCATATTTGGGCGTAAAGGACGGGCTTATTAGAAAGTCGCACTCGTGCGCCTGGTTATAAAATTTAGTCGCACCGTCTCCAAAAATGGTTACAGCCTGGAACCCTGCAGAGCCAAACGTCTTATTTCTCAGGCATTTTTCCACTACACGACAAGCACAAGCAAAAACACACACGTCTTCGTAAAACGTCACGTTAGACAGCCAATCACCAGCGACTGTAGATCTTTACGCAAGTATGCTGCTTATTGCTGTAGCTCACAGACGCTGAGATTTACTGTATGGGTATCGTAATTTGGCACCGAATGAAAATTTATTTTTCCATCCTTGATAGGACTGGAGCATTTCAATCAGTACCAGATCAGTACCCAACCCTAGTGGACCAACTCCTTCTCTTCCTTGGGAACCAGAACATTCATACCGATGAAGCATAAACTACCAAATTTGTAACCCTCCTGACATAACTGAGCCAGATCCACATTCCACGAACTCACAAGTGTAGAGATGAACTGGACCTCATCCTGACATGTAACTGTATCACAGTCAACATATTTGTCAGTCAGAGCTTTGCAACCCTCTTCTCACTATTTAATTCAGTTTGCCTTGTCTCTCCCGAGATATACTGTTCTCCTCCACAAGTCTCCTCCTCCCTTAACCTTTATTCCATCTCCCCTACTTCCTTCCCCGCCTCTCTCTCTCCTCTGATGAATCCACCTTGCTCTGCCTAAATCTCATGAATTGACACCCTCTGCCCCCTCTCCCTCCAGACAAGTTGCCTGGTATCCTCTCACCCTTGGCTCTCCAGTACGATCTGTGCGCAACAGATTAAGCTCAGGACAGGAGAGAAGAAATGGTCGAAAACCAGCTACTGCCATAGTAAGGACACCAGCACTACAGATATACGCAAACTCATCCTTTTTTCACCCTTATCACTTTGAGAGTAATGTCCTTCTATTCACGGTGACTTTGCACTGACACTGCTGCCTCTCTGGTCTCCTTCCTGTCACCAGCCTCCCACATACCCTGGTCCTCTTTCAGCTGTCAAGGGTTGAGAGTGAGCAGACCATCACCTTCTATGTTACCCTCTTGTAATGCCACCGGTGTGGCAATCTGCAGTCCGCACTCCTGCTGGCAGCATCCAGAACCAGAGGATAATGAGTCAGTCAATCCAACACTGATTCCTAAAGACTCAGCCCTAGACTGCTGAATAATTCTGTCCATAGGAGGAAGTGCCTGTTGTACAGGTAAAAATGGAAGCGGCCACATTTCTTAGATTACGATGAAGGCCAACCTGACAAATGGCAGCAAAGACTTCCAGTAAGTGGCGTATAACTGCATTAAAATAGAATACAAGCACAAACAAGTCATCAAGATACCACACAGCGAGTCTGCGGTTTTGAGCTAGCACTCTCTCCATGAGGTGCGCACACGTTGCAGAGGCATTGCAGGGTCCAAACAGCAATACCATAAACTGCCAAAGCCCTTGGCCCATGGTAGAAACCATCTTAGGCTTGGCTTCTGGTGCCAGCTCCATCTGCCAGTGCCACGGTTCAGGTAAAGGGAGCTGAACCAGCTTGACTCAGAAATGTAATTGAGGACTGCTGAGGCCACCCACAGATTGTCTGAGGGTTCAGTGAACTGCACAGATGCCATTGCTTACATTTTTTGTATCTGCTGTCTGACGCTCCATGAGGGCCAACAGAGGAGACCTCAGGCAGATAGGCTGGGCGTTGCTGTGTCACCAGCCTGGTGGCCCTGTGCTCTTCCTCCCAGGCTGCAAAAAAGATCAAAGTGCCTGTTGAGAAGTTTCATTGCTGCTCGTACTGGCAGCAGCAATGAAAGGCTAAGGCTATTGTAGCTCGAGCCCCTCAACAGTTTGCAGAGTGTCTGCAGAAAGGGCAGGCAGGGGTGGCAGAATCAAACAGGCAGTCTCCTGACGTCTCCCCATGCAAGCTTGGTGGCTGTTTGCCTACAACAAAATCACTGCCAATCCACCAAGCTATTTGTCATTAGGCATGATGCAAAGTCTTCTGGGATGGATATCCAGGAGGCATGAGCACTGCAACTCCAGAGTATTCTCTAACATGCAAAAAGGAGGCCATGGGGCGAACACTGTATCTACTCGGATATATTGAATGCCCTAAATCTGTTGCCATCTTCCCTTCATTGACTACTGTCACGTAAAGAAGGAATTATTATTCTCTAAAATTGCCTCTTTCCCTCTTGTGGCATTTAAAATTGACGTCACTTCATCCACAGGGTGTACAAAAAATGAAAAAGTAATTGACAAATGTCTAAATAAACCAAATTAACTTCACAAAGTTGCACTGCGAATGAAAAGTGGAGCCTCGGCAGATCTCACTAACCGGGATGAGGCGGCTTCCCCCTGTTGATTCCGACAAATCGGGGGGTTACTTTTACTGCAAGGAGGGCGCGCATGTGGAAGGCAAGTTCATGCCTGTCTTTTTTTGTGACTGGCTGCATCTCTGATTGATACAGCCGTACATTAACTATGTGGCTACTTGTCTGACCGCATCAATACTTCCTGAAGAGAATTGGGTAAATTTTGCTCTGACCTTGTAATACACACACTTTTTGGGAACTGGAACTTTTCTCAGTGCTGCTGCTCTTCATTTCCTCGATGTCTCCTTGACATTAGCAGTGTGAAGCAATAAAACCAACTAGTACTAGAATTGCCCAGTTCGTTATCTGCATTTATTTCGTCCAGTTTGCAGTGTAATGTGCATTTTTTACCCCCCCCCCCCCCCCACACACACACACACACACACACAGGATGGAACTCCCCTTGAAACAAGGTTTATAGTTTGTTGAAATTTAACGGTGAGCAGTCTAAGAACAAGAATGGGAATCCAAATAAGGTTCTTACCTGGTTTGTGTGAAACAAATTATATACTTAGTGTGGTATAAGCTGTAAACCGGCCTTTGAGCTTCGGATCCCACCCTCAGTCTGCATGTGGGGGCCTTGCATTTTCTCTCTATATCGAATGGCTCTCCCCCAGGTATCTCGGATTCCTCCTGCATGCGACTGAAGTTAATCGGTGTCTTTAAATTGCCCACAGAATATGGTGGTGTGCTTGTATCCTCAGCCATGGATCACCATCGTGTGCCCTGTGCTGCCTGGGGTAGGCAGGTCCCTGGGGCCTGGATAAGGGATTTCAGATATACATATTCTGAATTCTGATACATTGTATTTATTTTAGAAACTAATAAGTAATTAATTGCGGTCTTATCTTATTCATTTGATGTCTTGATGTCAGCATTTATACTAATCAATGTATGTATGTAGATGTTTGGAAAGATCATTTAAATATTCTTGAATGATGATTATGGATGTAAGCTCACCCCTAAGTGCATACTTTGAAGGCTAAGCCTGTGTTTTTTAAAACAGAGTTTTAAAAAAAGCATTGTAGATATAAATCCCCAACCTCGCAGCTTTGGGAGGTTAAATACAATTGCATTATACACCTGTGATATCAGCACATTCCTCACGTCTCCTCTGCTCAACAAATCTCCGGACCTTCTGCCCCACATTTTCTGTCAACACGTCTATTTCTCTGTTTACGTTCCTGTTTTATTTGAGAGCGGATGTCCGGAGCCCTGAGAGACCGACACTGTATTATGACAGATATCCAGGGGATGTTTCTCCCTCACCGCCTCTCATGCGTCTCCGTGCCAAACTGCCAGTCATGCGGACCGCAGCCTGAGAGTAGTGGGGGGGGAAAGCATCCTATTTCCTCAGCGTGACTGAACCGAACACCAGAGCCCGTGTTAGGTAACTATCCAGACATTATGGGATTGTTCCTGTCTCCGATCTGCTTCTATGGACACACGTTTTACTGGGTGTGGCTGCTTTTACAAACGATCCAGACAGACTGCTGCATATTCATGAGTGGAATGACTGTTTTACACAAAAAAATATGACATTCTTGCATTTACACTTTCCTTGAAAATCCCTTTTATGTAAATTGTTAAAATTTTTTTAAGGTAATAAGAAATATAATTGCATTCACCAGAAAAAGTATTTTCAAAATTAAAAAAAAAAAAAGTGTTTTCTCCTGGTAAAATAAATGCAAGGGAAAGCAATAAATGTAATATTACTTTGGGTCTTGTTGTAATTTGGATTGTTCATCTTTTTTTATTAGAGCTATTTGGATCTCAATTTGATAATATTATTTTAAAAGAGTACAAGGAAGTAACACAAACCATGCTAACATTGCAGACTGTTTAGCAATAAAATCTGCCGTGCTTGCGGGAGGTTTGCTCGTTAATTTATTCAAAAGCCGAAAACTGAAGCATTAATTACAGAGTCTTTGTCTTTCTGCATGACCTGGTGACAGAAGAAATGTATCCGCAATTCGATTGTCAGAGGGCGGGAATATTTCAGGGGAGTCTAAAGGGGTCACATGATCAGACTAATTAGCTGCAGCTGTCGACAATTAGGTTTGTTTCGCGCGTCTGACGGACGCCGGCTGAGAGGAGGCATCGCAGTTTGAAGGGTTTGTTGGCGCCGTTTTCCGGAGGGCGGTTGGAGAGATGGCATTGCGGCCTTGATTTCTTCCTGACGCGATCGTCTTATTTGCACAGCGAGCGGCCCACAGGACACGGTGCAGCGTCAATCTCCGCCGGCTGTGTGCGCGTTTGGGTCGCGAACACAGCCTACAGCAGAGAAATTAGAAAATCGCTGGTTGCAAAGCTCATATCGTCCCAGCTGTATGATTGTAGATTAGGCAATGAGCATACAGTACATTGCAGTGACAATGCAATGGCAGTGGAGTGCCAGTACGTGACATGCATCACCAAGCCAGGTCTGGTCTACACCTCCAGCAAAGCCAGTCTGCATGGAACATCTGGCGCTATCAAATGTGGGCAGAGGACAGACATCTTACAGTGACCCAGGGAATGAGCCAGACAGACATTTAAAAGGTTCTTTGAGTTCAAGATGCATCACTGGTGGCGCTGTCATGAAGTGGTTCATTCAGTAATGCTTACAGAACCTTTGTGGGTTGCCCGCAATTTATTTGACCAAAGAGAAAGAATTGGCTCCTGACCAAACAGATCAGCTGGACAGACTTTTCAAGGAAATGCAGGTGTTTCTTAAAACAAAGGGTTCAGTTCTTGCTGAAATAATCCAGGACACAGCCTGTCCCTTATCCTTTTAACAGGCATATTTTTGCTTTTATTTTACAGAAACCGAATTTATATGTAAATTGTGACACACAAACCCTGTCATATGACACACAGTCCTCATATACTTAGCTGTACATCTGTCCCCCCCTCCCCCCCCAAGTTATCAAGTTGTGCCTAAAGAGTAAAATACTGTTTTAAATGTTAGGTACCCTAGTTAAACTGGAAAGTGATGGTGTGTAAGTGGAGTAAATAACAATAACATTTTACTCTAATTGGTCGTCCTTGTTGCCGTGCTTTGACTAACGCACGAGTAGCACATCGCCCTACTTTGGGAGAATGAGGCCAATTGTCCGTGAATTTTCCGGCACTTCTCTGAGGTTCTGCTGGTGCGTAATTAGATTTTAAAGTATGTTCTGCTTCAGCCCGTGGTCAAATTTGAATAAGAAAGCAGAAGAGCCCAGAGTACAGGCACTACGTCAGGCGATTAAAATGCTACAATGAACGCCATTTACCTGGAGAAAACTCAAAATTGGAGTCTTGAAAGAAATCCACTTATTTCCCCCCAAAACCACACTCGATTTTTACCCCACTGACCGCGACAGATTAGCGAGCTGCCTGGTTTGTCACACAGGTCCCTCTGGTCCGGCTCTCCAGTCCCTCCTCTCCAGCGCCTGTCTGCACCGTACTGTATACCGCCATCATTGCTAATTGTCTATCTGCAATTTGTCGGTCAACCTCAGGAGCCCTGAATATTTAAATTCCATTTCTTCCCTTCATTAGTAATAAATTAACTGGTTCCTCAAAATCTTTTTTGATTGTGGTACTTTTATGTGGATATAAAGTGGCATTTTATGTTGCTATATTGATAAAACTGTGGTAAAATTGTGGTAAATTTATTGGTAAATTGTGCTGTATAGATTAAGGCAGCATCCCATAACATATTTCTTATTATGAATTTGGAACCGTGTGTCCCATTTTTGGGAATCCTTTAAGAAAAGGATGGAACTTTGCATAAAATTATGGTAGAGTTGCAGGGATGATTAGCTTTATTGGGACAAACTGCATTTAATCTATGAAATCTTTATCACAATTAAAACAATTGCAAATGATAATAGCCTGAGTTATAATCAGAAGGATTATGATTTCTTTGTAATCATAAACAATGTTCCAGTGATGCTTCTTTTTTGGCATTAAATTAAATTTAATTTCTGTGTTCCTGTGGGTCTGATTTAGAGTTTTACCTGTAGCTGCATAAGAAACGTTACCGTTTCACACATTTGCTTCTTCGTATCTGACCTGTTCCAGTACAGCCCTGACATTCTGAGGCACATTCCCTGATGCCTCATATTGAAAACTGAGGTCCGTTTGAATGTTACGAATCCTACACCGTCTTGTCATCTAAAATGACGTCTATCAGTAGGGGCTACAGTCACGCGAGCGACGTACTTGCTAAAGTTTCTAGGCAACTTTTGCCTTCTACCCTGGGAGCATCAGACAGTGGCAAAGCCGTTCTGTAATACAGAGGTTTTACTCCGCGTTTTTATTTATATATCGCCTTCAGACAACTAGCAGTGATCTGCCAGTTAAAAATGCTAATGCTAGGGGTCAATAGATCCGCCGGTAACCATCACAGCGTTGCTGTTCCCTCCTCCTTCCTGCCATGATCTTCTCCATTCAGCCGTCTCTTTGCTAGATGCAGGCCTCTTTTAGGGATATACCCAGCTACGGCAGCGTACAGAACACAGCCAGAGAGCTTCCTCCCACGCACTCCATCCCACCACGAGGTTACACCATTTCACTCCCTAACAGCGCCCGTCACCTTGAGTGCAATGTCATCCGATAAACCGGGCAGACAATGTGAGCACTTCTGACAAAGCCAAGACATCGCTTGTCTTCGGCGTGTCCTACATCATTTTTATCATGGGTTCTGGGCAGCAAATTCCCAATGTGCATATAAATGTCACGAAGGACTTAAAAAAAAGGTTCAATTAGAAATGTATCATTTAATGTTTTTGGCCGGAAGATAACATGTAAGTTTGGATGTTATAATTATCATGATCGATAATGCTGTACTGGAACGGACACAAATAATGTAGTAGTACACTGTTACCTAATGTAGTAATTAACCTGAAACTTAGTGATGGTCAAGTGCTGATTCCATCTTCATTCATCAGTAATCAGTCACGCAGTTACTATATTTGTTCATGATTTGTAAGTTACTTGTGACCCCTCAGGTAAAATGTTACGATGTAGTCGACAATGGTAATGAATAAAGCATGTGGTAAAGTCCAGGCAAGACACCACCAAGCGAAACTATGTGACCACTATGTAATGTTATTCGTAGGTATTAGGTTCAGTAAGTCTGTGGTCGATGTTGCCTTCGCATCAAGACACACCCCTAGTTCTCTCTTCTGCAGTATGGCTTCAGTATACCCTATACGCCAGTAACATGCACCCGAAAGCAAGATTGTAGTCAAAGACAATTATGACTCATCCCACAGCAGAGCTATAGGCTGCTAATTTGTCTTTAGGGGGACAATGCGGTCCTGTCTCCCTCGTAAGATGCCTGCGTGAACACCTCTGCACTGATTCACAGAGCCATGGATTCTCTAGAAGACTGCGAAAAGACAGAGAGCAGTGATAGTGTTTCACTGGTTCAAAGAACAAACCACCCCTGGTTAGCCTCACAGCTGGAAGCCCACAAATTTGAGCGAAGACCTCGACCACTAATGCAATTTCACAGCAGTATCCTGCAACGGATACGACCGATTGCATCCTGTCATAGCATGAGTCACTCTGGAAGATCAAATAAGCTGAGCATTTGTTATTTGCTGAGAGATCCAGCACTTCATCTGGTTCTTGCACAATTAAGTTGATTTTGTGTTTCAGGTTTCAGCGCGAAGGAACTGCAGACCCAGTCGTTTTCAGGATCGCTCTCAATCGGCTCACTCCTGGAGGCAGAGGTGGGGATCCTCCATACCGGTCTTTTAAGGATGGGTAATGTAGACAAACATGTCTGAAGCACTGCCTTGCAGGATCTGCCTCTTTGTTGTTTAGAAACGCAAAAAGGATTTTCAGCCATGTGATGCAGTGACAGGATGCGTGCCAGATTCCTAAGGCGGAATCTCCGGGAAGGTCACAAACACACCCATCTGCTCCACCTTGCCCAGCTTTGGGCCGTAACAGACCCTACCCACGTCGCCTATCCACGAAGGATGTAATACGGTGACTGCGAACAGTGAAGTTAACAGTAGTAAGCGCGTCTATGCGAGTCACCCTGTGGTTAATCCCCCCACCCCCTGTCGCCCCCATGGGTATTATCTGATATGCATTCTGCTGAACGCCAAGCCAGCCACACTCATATCTACTGAGTCATCACTCAGCCAATCGGTGACTGACCATCTCGTCAGGTGGTGCTGTATTGTAGGAATTCCACTTGAAACACGATTAGCCAGAGGTGAAATAAAGCTGCCTTTTGTGTCTGTGCACGCAGCCACTCTTCTCTCTCCTTTGTGTCTGTGATGTTGACTTTCCCACAATTTTCTGGCTGCACAGTATGTTTTATTTCATTTTTTTTCTGATGCCAGAAAGTGTAAGTTTGCTCAGAAGGGCACCGATCCTCCTGCTTAAGTGGCCTTTTCACAAAGATGTTTTCAAACACTTATGGATAGCGCTTCGAGATAAATGACATACTGGCTAAGAGGCCATTCTTGCCAATTAAAGGACGAAGAACTTCAAATTCAAGTGTGATTGCTTTAACTTCTCCATACAGTGTCGTCGTCCCCCCCCCCCCCCCCCCCGGCCTGAACATGTGCCATTTCTGTGTGTAAGCATGCTTGCGCACTGGAAAATAATTCTCAAGAATAGAAAAATCTAACAAATCACACCTAACTCTGTAAAATATATTATCCACCTCTGTCTCCAACTTCCAACTGCTTCTGATCAGGGTAGAGAAAATCAATTATATTAATAATACTAATTGTTATTGTTCCTAGTTTATATGTCTATTGGTTCAGCATTTTTACATAATTTACCATTACTTTCAGATGGCACTTAAGTAAGAAGTGGGTCAACATTGTGGCAAATAATAGCCTGAGACCCCCCCTGCTTCTGTGAAGAAAGGGCTTCTATCCAGGTTATAAAGCTTTTTTTTTTCTCAATGCCTGCACCTTTTTCTCCAATGCTGAACAACTGAAACGTTCATTGGAATTCTACTTGAGATCTGAGGCACAAAGGATTGCGTGAACTTAAATGCAAGTCATGGAAAGCTTTCCTCAGGTGGTACCTCTGTGTATATAATGTGAGAAGATCAGGTCCTTTTGAAAAAAAAAATCCCAATATATTGCAGAGCCAGTCAAGGAGGTTGACTATGAGGTGAGAAGAGGTATGTACTCAAAGCTTGTGAGGGCCAGCTTTGTACTGAAAATAGAAATGCCTATTGCCTATTGAGAGAAACGCAATTACTTTCTACATAAAATATGTTTGATTTACAAAGACATTTCCACAACCTGAATTATCCATCATAAGAGTAGCACAGAGATTACAGCGCAAAGCCATTCCATGCAAATCACATTGGGGCTGTAAAACTAAGCAGCCTAGCTTGTGATGCTTAAAAACTTGGCCTGGAATTTATGGGGCCATTTCTAGAGCATAAGTTACTGCACGATGGAATCTTGGGAAATTTAAGAACAATTTTGAGTCCCCCGAATGAACAAAACTAAACAACGAAAGCTAAAAAAAAAGGTTTTGTTTTATATGACATCGTGTTTCACCTATACGCCACTCCAGCTGTGATATTTGGCTTTCTTTCGCTGCCTGATTCCCAACGATGCTATGTTGAAATATTTTGATTGGTTACAATTCATTTAAAATACATGACCTAAGACCCATTTCATGTAATGTCTTCTTTACCTTTTGCCTCAGTGCCTCAATACTTTTTACATTTTTCAGTTTCAGATGCTTGATATTATTTAATTTGAAACCATTTTTTGATGTATGGATAGCTACTGAAAACAGGCTGACACGGAGGATGTATATTAACGTTTTTTTTTTGTTGTTTTAAACATTTCATGCTATACATTACAGCAGAACTCTACTTCGTCACGAAATCTTTCCTGTCAGAAGGCTGAGGAGGCTTAAAAACAGACATTTTCTGCATTACTTGCGACAGGAACTGCTACAGCAAACGACCTTAATTACTCACCCAATTCTGACACCACAGCCACATTCATACCAGATGCGTCGTAAAACCAACTCTGATCTAAGACCACACCTTTTACCGTACGTGCTAATTGCTGGTTAGTACATGGGAATTTAACTAATCAACTTAACCAGGTAGCTTGGCGGATCTTTCATACATGACAACAATGCCCTCTAGAGGAGAGCTAAGGAAAATTGCATTACATTAGTAATTATATAAAATAATTTATTTAGCCTAAAAGTTTAAATAAGTAACTTTTGAAATGTTATAAGCATTGAATCATTTCTGTCATTTCTATTAGCAAAGTCTTCCACCGTCACTCCTGCAAAATGTGATGTTAAAATTTCCAGTGTCACATGACAACATCTTTACCTATATTTTATACATGAGCATCATTTTTCCATTAATAATAAAGTGAGTGAAGTTAAAAGTCACATTTCACTTACAGTGCTTACATGCTAAAGTCTGACTGCTGTGATCTAATGTGATTACATTCAAAATTTTATTAATATTTTGTTCACAAGTCTCTTGCTAGAATTTTCTTTACTTGCAATTTTCCTCCATGTACGTATCTCAGAGGTACTAAGGAAATTTATTATTGTTTTTGAAAATCTGCATTGCAATATACAGATAACCAAATCCTTTGATCTACAAAGAATCGCTGTTAGCGCACACGCATTCCATATAGAATAATTTTGTTTGCAATATTCCTTCAGAAAATAATTTCTATGTACATCTACACAAACACTGTCAAGCACATGCAGTCTTCCACTGCAACTTTCCAAACAGAAATAGTGGGTGTTTTGCAGAAGAAAGACTCTCAGCCCGGAATATTTTGCCTGAGAAAATGTCTGCCGTTTCAAAAAGATCATCCCTCGCATGGGTGTGTGTCTTTGACAGCCGCAGAGCAGGCCTCATGTGAAATGTTTGAAAGAGTCGAAACTTGAGAGTGTGGTCCCTGTCTCCATGGTAACCCAGGAGCAGCTTGTTATGCAGTTGTGTGTTTGCATGTAGGATGTGTGTTTTCTCGGATGCGATCTCAAGTATTGAATGAAAGTACTTCCAGTACTACAGATCTATTTATATAGTATGCATGGGTATCTTCTTTCTTTTTGTGGAAGCAATAATAAACAATTATTCCAATTATCATTTAAATATGATCGGAGTCATAATAATGAATAATATGTAATTCAAATACATACTTATTCATTTATATCATAAATTGGCATTGGATTTCCCAGAGTATCCAAATCAACACAAACAGCATGTGCCCAAAAAAATAGTTTATAATTGTTTGTAATATAAATACACATAATATAGGGTATTGGGCTTTACATTACTGTGTAGAAGACATTTCACATTTCAGTTTTGAATACAAAATTGTATCTCATAAAGTCAGTACACACATGAAACTCATTTCAGTAACAATACATACAGTAATGCAGTAATACAGTTACATACAGTAACAATGCATACACACTGTAATGTGAAGGTGGTACCTGCTGCTCTTCTTTCTCGGTTTCATACATGAAGCAGGTTGGATTAAGTTCCTCAACATTCTAATGGTGTTTATTCAGTTGCGGTCTGTAAATCGTTCAAATCTGTTCATATAGCAGAAAATTTGAAAATCTCTTTACTGTAAGTCCACTTGCACTTATTTATTTCAGGCTGCCTGTGTGACAGAACCAATAGTATGTGTGGATTTGGGATTTTAAATGAGGGGATAGATTGTGGTCTGTGGATATAATTACCCTCAAAAATCAAATTCATTTTCAATGAACCCATGAGGTCGAATCTAACCCAAGGTGGTATTATTGCAATAATACTTGATTGTTAAGAGCTTATCTGAATAGAATATTAACATGAAAATTCTCACGGAGAGACCAGTGTAAGTTAATAGCCTCACGATCCTCTTTAACTCACTGGAAACCCAGGGTTTCATCGTAGACCTCACCCTCTTAGCATTCTGCTCTGCCTAATGACCACCTAACTTCTCTAAAAACTTGGCTCTTTGAGTCTATGGCTGTTTATTTTAAGTTATTTTTTTCTTAACACCTTTATTGGCTTTGATATGATACATTTTGGATGCATCCCAGATGTCCTCATGCAAAATGGACATTTTGTGGTCTGTATTCTACAGTCTGTATCCCTTGATCTTTATGCTGCATTCCGATCTGTACTCTACAGTCTATATTCTGTGGTCTTTATTCTGTGGTTTCTGTTTTTTTGTGTCTTTACTGGTTGTTGCATTACATCTTTATGCAATTTTCAGAACATATTCATACAAACATATGGTCTATATAAATGTGCTGTAAAAAGTAATATTGTACAGCCAAAAGTAATTCTCTTGATAAATAATTGCATCAATTCAAATAAGAAGAATATGAAGTTATAATAACTGTAACAATTAATGGCCTGTCTTTTCCTTAGGAAGACCTGTAAATATGGCTTTTTGACTGTGTATGTAAATTTATAATGTTTCCTTCAGCATGTTTCGTTGTCTTTAAATTAGTCTTGACTATAAAACCACGGGGTAAAATAAACAAGGAAAGTAATATGTATGGCACAACAGAAAAACACATGGAAGGCCTGATTAGCTTAGAGAGATGGGAGATTATCTCTCGGCAAGATGTGTCAATATGGCAGAGGCCTCAGACGTACTTTCAGATGCTGCAGACAGAGAGGGCTGACGGAGCCAAAGAGGTTAATTTGCAGTCAGGCAGTTGGCTCATCTTCTGGGGGGCTAAAGTTTACAGAGACTCGTCTGTCCGCATTTGAGGTGCTCAGGGAGTCACATCCTGGGCAAACCGTGGGATGCTGCTGAGGCTTGTAAACACTAGTGTGGCGCTCACCTCCTGCTGCACATTATCTGCAGAATCCTGGGACCAGCCCGGCGAGCTGGAAATCAGACGAGGTGATCAGCGCTCCATGAGGGAACAGGAGAGAACATGGATAAACAGCTTCTCTGTCTGGGACATACTGTATATATCCTTACGTACCTCAGTGACTGTATGTTCATGATCCTCTTTATTTCATCTCTAGTATGAAAAGATTTATTTTAAGTAGAATTTTTAAATACTATTTAATTTACCCCTCCATGAATTGCCACCTTATCTTGGTGGAGGTTTTTGTGTGCCGCTGCGATGCTAAGAGCTATGTTAGTCTCCCAAGGCAAATTAGTCCTAGGTGAGCGACCAGACAATTCAGAAAACCCCTATGAAGGAGAAGAGGAAGGACCATGCAAAGTCATCCAAATTCGGGAGACCGGGTACCTGCCTTGGAGCCTGGGGGGGAGCTTGCAGACAAATGCTTGGTGGTTGGGTCTCAATCCTTGGGCATCGCCGGGCAAAACTGTAAAGACTTTCATGGGTTCACCCTCCTGTGAGCCCACAGCCTGCTGGGGGGTCCATGGGGGTTCAATGCATTGTGAATCTGGCAGCAGTCGAAGGTAAGGGCCTCGGCAGACCAATCATTGACCAAAAGTAGCTTTAGGGATATGGAATGTAACCTCTGTGAAAGGATCGGAGCCCGAGCTCGTACAAAATGTCGAGAGATACCGTCTCAATGTAGTCAAGCTCACCTCAATGCACAGCATGGGCTATGTAACAAAAATACTGGAGAGAGTATAGACTCTATTTCACTCTGGAGTTGCCCTGGGTGAGCAGCATCTGGCAGGCATATGTTTACTCCTCCTAGTTCAGTACCAGAAAGTTAGAGTTCACTCAAGTGAACAAGAGGATTGTTTCCCATCAACTTTAGGGGACTCGCTCTGACTGTTGTCTCCTCAGTACTTGTGCACCAAACACTAGTTCAGAGTATCCAGTCTTCTTGGAGACCTAGGATTGAGTGTTGGAAGGTGCCCCCTCTGAGGACTCCATTGTTGGGTCAGGTGGCAGGAGAATACAGATATATCTCGATTCATCTTCAGTGATGTGCCTGGACTCATAATGTGTTACTGGTCTTTCAACATCATAAACCCTTCTCCAGGTGACCCAGCTGGGGCTGATCAGACCCCAGCTTGTCTCCAGATGGCAAGCTACTGTGACCCTATGGCTTACCTCTCTTGAGCTACAACCATCTTTAGGCACTTTATGCTGTTTTGGTGGTATTGTGGATGGCACTCCTTCTCCTGTCTCCAGTGCCCAAATAACTGAGCTCTCTGACTAACCTGCAGGTTGCAAACCCCTACATCCCACCTCTACAAGAAGATATCACTAATTGCTTGAGGGGGTTTTGTTCAGTGACCTCAGGATCGCATATTTGCTGTTTGCAGATGATATGGTCTTGTTGCCTTAATCAAGGTGTGACCTCCAGCGCACACTGGGGTGGTTTCTGAGTGTGAATCTCGAGGTCTTGTTCACAAGTAAGGTAAAAATGGAATGGGAGATTAACAGGCGGATCAGTGCAGCGTGCTGTGGATCTCGTTCATGTTATGGTCAGTGTATGATAGCCTCCCATCACCAGCAAATTTTGTAAAGTGTGAGCTGAAGAATGACCCATTTGGCAAAGTACATGGGAATGGCCCATTTCCTGGTTGTTGGTCACACCTCCCGTATCCATGGGAGATACAGGTGGCCGCATAAGAAAGTGTTTGGAACATTGGCAAATATATTAAAGCAGGCAAACGGCATGGCAAACCTATGGGTCACAAGTACCAAGTCAGAGGTCCAAGCGCAGAATAAGGCAACTACTGCTAAAGGGATCAAAGCAAAGCTCCACACACAAAGGTGCAAGATGAAGGTGGACTTGGGAAGGAAGCTGCATTTTCCCCCTATCGTCTATACATCCTTGAGGCCAGATATTGTCATCGGGTCAGACCAGGCAAAGATGGTTGAAATGACAGCCCCATGGAGGGGAGAGGTGCAACGAAGTTCATGAAGGAAATGCCGCCAACTACCGGGATGGCTAGGAGAAAGGGTGGAGAGCGTGGCTGTTTCCTGTGGAACTGGGATTAGGATATCAGGGGGAAAGGATATCAAGGAAAGAAAGGAAAACAGTGGCTCATAAGATTGCAGAAGCGACAGAAAGAGCCGTCTGTTGGAAATGGCACAGAGGAGAGGATGTGATCTGGAAGCCTGGAGATGATGGGCAGTGATTTGGCCACCAGTGGGGTTTAGGGTCGAAACACACAGTGAAGGTTGGTTTCCGGCTGACGCCTCATCTCCAGACCAAAGGCTGCACAGTGACCGTAGTGAAGTCATCCTAGCATGTACTCAAATATGCAAGGCCATTCTGCTAGTGCATGGCCTAAAGAACAGGAGGCCAATCCGTCGCAGGTCAACACACAGAGCAGTGCGTTGAGTAGAGCATTGCTGATTTTTAAATCATGAATAATATGAGTCCTAAAATAGCATAGTGGTCCTTTATTCATGTCTATCAGTAAATTATCTTTCTGTCTATCCCACCTTGAGACATACAGACGGAAGCAAGCTTGGGGCTCACAGTGTAACGTCAGCCAGCATCACAGTAAATCCTGTGGAGTTGAGGGTTAAGGGCCTTGCTTAGGGATCCAAATAGTCTGCTGGCTCCAGGATTCGAATGGGCAACCTTCCCATCTCAATCAAAATAAAAACAAACAAACACAGAGGTTACTTACCCTCATTTGCTTACCCTAATCCACGTGTGTCATAGAGAGGGAAGTGGTGACATTCATCCCATGCCACAGGTGACAGCTGTGTGGCCAGCCATGAGAGAAATGTATGGGGGGGGCCGCAGACATCTACCCACCAGAGCTGGTCCCTCCAGTTGGCCAGTAGCAGCCATAATGTGGCCTTTTGCATCTCAGATTCACCTTCAGCTGGTGGACCAGGCAGCCCCTGGGAGGTGCTGGTACGCTCGCATCTGTCACTCTGGAAGGCACATGACAGAAATCGTCAAACAGTCTGAAAAGCGGACCCCCCCCCCCCCCCCCCCCCGCTAATGTGCAGATAGCCCAAATGTTAGTGTTCCTTGCCTGCCACAATAAACGATGATGCAAGTCTTTATCCTACCTAGAAACAAAGCTTTTTCTGAGTGCTGAAAGCAAATTATGCCTCTGACTCGTAAAATATCGATGCAAGAGAGATTTTCCCTCCTTTTACTATTATTATTGCAGCTGAATTATTCAGAGAGGCTATTAGCATATGGGCAGTATGATGTATATTTAGCATTTGGCGTTGACTGCATCGAAAGCACACTTCTGAGACACTCATTTAACGTTTTGACAAGGAGAAAGTGCACTGACTCAGAGACGTCTGCAATTAGTGGCCGTGGGAAATATGTAATATTCTCCTTTATTTCATTTTTCTTCCTAAAGATCGTCCGCACAGCCTTGTTCCAGCATAATGCCTCTCTAATGGCCTAAGGAAAGTGTTCTCTTAATTTCGACGAGCGTGGACTGATCACTGTTAACGTCGTATACTACTTAACATGATTTACGTGATTTATGGCCTGAGCTACATTCTTCGATATTAGTCACAATTTTAAGCAGAGAAAATGTTTCCTTTCCTTCAAGAGGGTCTAATTTACATGGCTATAAAGGAAGGAAAAAGGATGGATGGCCTTAAAGCATGCAGACTCCAGGTTTATACTGCATACAGTATATGGGAAATGCAAGACAAGTACTCTAATATGCATTTGAAATGATCAACTGGAAATGATGCCAGCTTCAGTCACTTGGTAAATAATATACCATTATTTCTGCGTGCGGTACGCTTAGCTCCCCACATCTGTGCTTTTTGCATTGCGCATTTCTTTGATCCGCTGTCAGATCTCAGCCTGCCAACATTTGACATTGCGAGCCAGCCGTGCCGTTCCAGAACCCGCAATCCAAAGTCAATCGCAGACGGCCTGAATGTGCAGTGGCACCTTCTGTTGTATTTTAGGCCCTGTTCCTCTGTGCTGGAACGCTCTCCCTAGCGGAACTGCATCTCGTTACCTCGACGTTGCGAAATGGCCACTGCCGATGTTTTATTGACGATAAAGCGAAGAGTAGCTCTGTCTGAATACAGCCTCAGCAAACCAGTCCAATATGTTTGTGTGGTTTTGACATTTCATTTGCATAGAATATATTTTTTAAATGGTTATTGGAAATATTTGCATTGGAAACACAGATTTTCCTTAATGCCATTCGTTCATTCATTCATTCATTCATTCATCTATTTTTATATGTTTGTTTAATTACGATGCACTACTTATTATTTACATTCTTTCCTTCGGAGCCTTTGAATAATTTTAATAGTCTGAACAAAGATCCCTTTGCCCCGATATTTATTAAAAGTTGTCTGTCTGGTAAATAATGTGTTTTATTGTGCATCTATTTTCTGATTGGTGAATAATGCTTATCTCATTGTACATCTATAATCTGATTGGTGGATAACGATTACATTTGGAAAATACAAGTTAGAAGTCAGCAGTGCCCCATTAAAACACCTACTCCATGCCATACAGTTGACCTGCCTCACCGTATCTCGTTTTGCAGTAATTTCATTGTGACACTTTTCATGGATGGTTTACAGTCCAGTTTGGTTTCTTCACTTTTTTCTCTCGATGAGGGTTTCTGAAGATAAGAGGCTCCTTCCCGGCCCCCGAGGGCCAGAGGAACCATTTGAGCCATGCATTCCCTAATCATCATCCCTGTACTCTATTTTAAAAAGGGCGTCTAGAGTGACACCCCTAAAACGACCCGTTCCATGCATCTTACCAGGCTGCTGATTGTTATCATGTGGCTGTGTTGTTTGATGAGCCTGCGTGGGGCTCTGTCACTCCCCTGGTGCCTCACAGCAGAGCCCCAGCCCCAGCCCCAGCCCCGCCAGATCCTCCTCTCCCGGCACAGTTTACATTTCCCCCGTGTGCATGCACCTCTCCTACAGGCCTCTCCCTCCCTGAGGTTGTGCCGTACATGTGAATCATGTACTCTCAGCTGCCCCAGTGTCTGGCTGTAAGCATCCCGAAACTCGCAGGCGTGCCGCACGGGCTGAGCGGCCGGTGGTGCCTCCTACACCCCCCCCCCCCCCCCACCCCCCCCAGCCTTCGTGGCGAAAGAAAATAACCGCTGTACTTTCACAATTTTTGAGCGGTTTTATTTTACGCAAGAATCACTGTGTGCAGCTGAGTGGGTTGGGATGCGACGTCTGTTTTTGGAAGGTCAGCACTTCAAACCCGGAGTCATGTCACCATTGGGACCTTGAGCAAAGCAGGGTTGCCAACTTTGGTCAGCAAGGCGGATTTTTCAGTTCGAGACAAATCTGCACGCATTAACATGTATGTAACAGTTTTATTACTTTGTAAATAATCTGTAAGGTTTGCAAACTACTGCAACACTATCGACGTAGCTAGGTTTAGGTTTATAATGGAATATTATAGTTTGCTGTAAGACTTCATGAGCCGAGAGTCTGAAAGAGTGAGTGTCACGACGGATGCATGAGAACTGGCAACCCTAGCAAGGCTCTTAATCCCATCTAACCCTGTCTTGTCAACTGTATGTCACTTTACTAAACAAATTAAATATGAAAAATAAATGTACTTATTTTTTTACATCCATATATTTAATGCTGTATAAATTAATGTGCAGTATATTTAGGTTCTTATTCCTTAACCTCAATAACACGGGCTACTCTGGAATCTCATACTTATGTAGCATGTACTCAATTTTGTTAGAAGCCTACTACTTAACTGTTAATTTATGTACAGTATGCATGTACATGTACATACTGCACTGGTGTTGCCATCTAGCATACTGCATGGCCCAGATGTTTATTAATGCTATAGGTTGACCCCCAACTGAACTATTAAAAATTATTAACAAAATTTTATTCCAGTCAACTTATGTAACGGGGCACTGTGTTTTTTCCTTAAATTTGTACCAATATGGCTCTTCCTCCAGCACCGGATACAAATTTCTGAGCAAGCAGTCGTCTCTGGTCACAGCTCCAGTGGCCTTGTCGTATAGCGTAACATCCATTGGTTGCACATTTTGGAATTTCGCAGGATATAGCATGCCATCTGCGTACCGTTCCCCTACTGTCTCATCCATACTGAGGATTCGGACTTCACCTCCTATAATCCATTTCCCCTACTACCTAGCAAACAAGTATGTGATGTCGGGTGCACCCCATGTCACTACAGGCAAAGTAGCGCCAAGGCAGTCACGTGTCAGCGTCACATGATACACTGTTCAACCAAATCAACCAATTAAGTCCCAGTCCTATATTATTCTACCAGAGTAACACAGCATGTAGTAAGCATATAAATGTGTGCATGTGCTCTACTGTATATATGCAGTTCTTGAACTGCAGCGCATCCATAAATTGAAATCATTTATCTTGATGATGTTGTGCCACATGCCTTGATGAGCATAATTAACTTTGATTTAATGGCCTAGCCTTCGTATGAAGATTTTGCACATTGTACAAACAGAAAAAAAATGGTGATATGAATTTTTAAAGATGACCTTCAATGCTGTAGTCTGCAGATGGGAGGAGGTGTAATGATTTCGCATAAGAAATGGAAGCTCAGGTAAAACAGCGGAAACACGTCGTATTCTCGTTCGTTCTTTCGCTCGTTTCATGGAAGCTCAGCCCGTCCCTCTTCTGCCTGCTTCCTCTGCAGCTCCCAGCTTCTCCTGATCGGATCATCAGATAGGAGGCGACCACGACCATCAGGTGTTATTTGTGCCATTAAAGTAACGTGCTTCGCTCGACGACTCAACAGGTCTCACGTAACACCTTCTTGCACTGAGCGGCAGATCCGGGAGATGGATATGAACCCACTCCTCCGTATTAATGCTCAACTTTTACACTCTGAAATAACAGGAGAGTTTCAGGTATTTCAGAAAGCAATCTGAGTCACACCACCGCCGCCCGCTTTCTGGGTGTGACGGTACTAAGAGGTTCTCTAGCATTTTTACAAACTCTGGAAATCTCATTTTCCTCCCTCCCTCTATCTAAGTCAAGGTTATGTCTATTAAAATCCAAGCACATTCTATCATATATCTTATTGTGTAGCAGGTGTGTACTGTTAGCTCAGAATTGCAAGACTTTCCATGTTATACTAAGGAAACTATTATATAGTATTAATCTGAATTTAGTATAATAAAAGCTGCTACTTAGTAACCATTGTTAACCGCCCTTAATTCAAGATTCAAGAGTTTATTATTGTACACATTAAACAGTCATGTGTGACACTGCTGATGCCAGTCGATATGAGAGTAACAGGTGGCATTTCTACTGTCCTGGGCTTCACCCGGATGTATTCCAGAATGTAGGGGCTGCATTACTTTGAGCGAGCTTTGTAATAGGAAGAGTACAGAGGAGGCAGTCAACACGCATTCTGTTTCGCAGGAAGACCTTCTTGTATCAACGTGACACGTTGGAGCCAGCCATGAGTGGCCAGTCGGGGACACTGCGCTGCTGGCTTTGACACGCGTCCAGCAGGGATAGCGGCAGCCGGCGGGAGCTGGAGTCAGTGCATCTCAGAACCGTGTTTCTCCGCGACTCTCCGCAGAATTCCGATGACAACTGAAACGTGTTCCCTTCAGGAATCGCTACTCGGGTTTGACTCTGTGTCAGGAGCAAGTCTCAGAGAAGCAGTTCACGGTGTCTTGGCCGGTCTGGAGTCAGGCAGCAGAACGTCTCCTCTGCATGACCTGGGAAGCCCCAGTCTGTACAGTCCGGGTTTTCCCTCAGATGGCTAATAGTGACCGCTCAGCTTTGTCAATCGCAAAACCTTATCGTTTATTACGAATTTGAATTCGCAACATACTCCCTGGTGCAATGAGTGCCTAACCCTGCACCAGGACATTTTTTTGCAAGCTGAATGTAATTAAATACATTGAATCAAGCTTTTGCACTAGGCTATGGATATGTAAACTAAAAAATATAGCTCAGGGAGGTAAATTCGACTAGTGACCCTCTGACTAGAACCATCACAGACATTCCTGTCAAATTACCAAGAGCATCAAGCACCACTAATTAGTGTATGACCTTGGGTATGAGGGTGTTAATCTTATGTGCTTTTAACATTCAGTTGATTTTTTATATACATATATATATAAGTACAGCTATAAAACTGTTGCTGTTATCCGCATGTAGGCTTTTAACATTTGTTTATTGATGTATTCTACAATGTCTCAGTCATGGTTTACATTCAGAGCAGAATTTTGGTGTATTGTTCTGTAAGAAAAGCCCGTCAGATGATTGCCACTGATGGTTTAATTAAAAGCGCCTGACTAATTAGAAGTAAAGTTTGAAAACAACAGCACAAAGCACTTTCTGCGTGACCCCATTTACGCTTGACGGCTGCGGCGTGTCTCTCCAGGGACACGCCTCGGGGTTTCCGGGAGATCTGACGGTGCACACCACGGAGAAGGAGGAGGAGGAGGAGCCCTGCAAAGGAGTGAAGAACATTCCAGAAGCTTCTGTATCGCAGACCTGAACGTAGATGCTATGGACGTATCAGTGCAGATCACGTAGTTCAGGACAGACGTTTTTCAAATCACACAGAAATCGCATAAATTGGATTGTCCTTGCTCAGAAAAAAGGGTTAAAATTTAACAGGATGACTTTATAATACACACCAAACATATATTTTCAGTTTTATATTTCAGATTCTTCGGCTATTAAATATGAGATAATTTCACATGACGGATGATATTGAAAATAAATTAAATACAGTAGTAAAAATGATCCCTGAATTTTCTCCGACTTGCACTATAAAAATGAAGGTTTGACCACATTTCTCTTTCTGCAATATGCTGACAGTAGAGTGTGGGGGGGGGGGGGGGGCGGGGGGGTTTGATTGACTATAACAATTCAAAGACCAGCACTGCTGAGTTATTTATTTATTTATTACCGCGTTATTCTTGCGGAAGAATCTAATTAACACTTGATACTAATTAATCCCTGAGTATTTAACAATGAAGCATCAGCAGATGTGTGAGACGACAAACACTAATTAGGAACATCCAGCTAAAATAAATAAATAAAGAGAAGAGCCGGTTTTCCGTTGCTTTTTGCCATAATCATCCTGATGACTGTTCTTCGGAGACTGAGCAGTGTAAATGGGATCCGTCGTTACCCATAATTATATTTTTTAAAAGTTATACTGTAAATGTTTAAATGAATCCATAAATCTAATAAAGGTCACATGCAGGACAAACTTTCTGCCATATAATTGGAGGAATGGGGGAGAAAAGTTACTGCTAAGGCCTAAATTTGGACTGGAGCTGCGATTAATGTGTGTCTACCAGAATATTAAAATAAGTGATAGGATGTAGTTGTTGAGAGTTCAGAAGTGGCTGTTAGTACAGGGTCAAAGTGAAGCAGAGACGAAACACAGGGGGCCTGGGGCTGATGCAGGGGACGTGCGTCTGTCCATTGGAGGCGCTCACAGACACACCCACACACACCCACACGGATTTCAGCATGTCTGCGTTCTTTAACCCTGTGCTTCCACGGTGACAGACCACTCCTCCACTGCTTCTTCTCCTTCTCATCCTTCCCTCACCCCTCCTTCTGTCCCCTATGTGTCACTTGGGTCAACACGCCGCTGGAGAGGAGTACATCCTGGACCACGTCGCCAAGAACACGGAACCAGCGCTAGATGGGATCGCGGTCATCGGTGCGAGTCACTTATTCGGGTGCAAGGCCTGACGCCTGCCGGACGCCACACGAGAGAGACACAGTGAAAGACAAACATGTTCAGTCACTTGAGAATGGCCACCAAGAATGTAGAAAAAAGGTCTGCTTGTCGTCAGGCCACATGTCAAGACCTTCCTGTCTCGTTAGGGGACCCAAAGCCTGCCTGATTTTTCTGGACTCCTCCCCCTTTTGTCTTTCTTATTTTTTCTGGCTTGTTAAATCCTGAAACTGCAAAGAAATTCCCATTTATTCCCACCCTTATGCATGAGGGAAACTGCACGTCAAGCTCCTTCTGGGTCTGCATCCCACAGCTTTGATGGACAGCTGATAAAGGGGGTTTATTTCGCAGTGTCCCTGAAAGTAAGTTATCAGGAGTGTGAAATATTTCCCAGTTTTTGGAATGTCACCCGTGATGGATAGTTGTGGCTAGGATGGCCCTGGTCCCATGGTATGTACTTGACGTGCATTTATTTGTGATGTACCCTCATCCAGAATCCATGGTCCAAGATGACTGTTTGGAGGCAAGTACTGCAGTAATCAGTGTAATGAGGACGACTAAGGACCCGCTGCCGCTTTTTTGGCCTCTATACGATAGTTTAAGAAAAACCAGCAGTCGTAAGAAACTGTGACTTGTTGTGCAGAGGAGGGGGTTGGGGGGGGCAGTGAATGGAACCACATGAATGAGAGTCGCGGCCCATTTTCTTAGCCTGACCGAAGCTGTCCGTCTCAAAACTGGGGTCAGTCGTTGGCCTTAGAGTTCATTTCCTGAACGGAAATCAAATCATATCCTTACATAACGCCTGGCAATATGTTTGAGTGAGCCTGTCAGGTGACCCCCCCCCCTGCCCCCATAAGCTCCAAGGTAGCGACAGGGTGATCAGGCAGCCCGTTTAAGGTGTTCATGCTCATTTCCAGACTGATGTAAACCTGGGCCAATGATGTACTGCTGATGAGATGCAGGTATGAGATGGTGTAATTTCTGGCAGATTCTGGTACATTCCTCAAGGTGTACTTACACTTGGCTCGGATGCCTCGTGCTTTTTTCCCCCTTCTCCCCTCCCCCACTGGTCTGCGATCACATTGTGCTTAATGCACGCTTTTGTCATCACCATGCGACTTTTTACATTCAAGAAACATCTAGAGTAAAGCGTCTTTACCACATGGTCAGATGGTCTTCAGGCAGCGTCGAGTCACTCACTGAAGAACGCAAGACAAGATGTCCATCTTGACAGCATCGCACAGCACAATGGAGTTCAGGAATAATGTCCTTATTTTGTGTCTTATTTGCAGTCATTTTGGGTGCAATGACACACTGCCCAATTATAGATTTATCGAACATGCAACACAACGATTTTCATTTAATCGTGCTGCACATGTAACGTAAGACCTTCCAGGATTTTACCAAATATCTCGGAAATTTCGCGTGTTGCATCCATTTGTTCCTTCACACTCTTGTTAGCCCAAATCCATCCATCCATCCATCCATTTTCCAAACTGCTTATCCTACTGGGTCGCAGGGGGTCTGGAGCCTATCCTGGAAGCAATGGGCACGAGGCAGGGTGTTAGCCCAAATCCAATTCAGCAAAATATTACGAAACATCGCAATATCTAAACCTATTTTAATACATCTAACCTTATGCCGTGGAAGTTCACTTGATGTAAAATCATCATCACTAAAAAGAAGTTACCATTTAAGTATGACATGATCAATGATTACATTATTCATTTCAAATGGAAAGTTATTCCCGCAAAAACTTTCAGTTGCAGTTCGGAAGTAAAAAGAAAAAAAAAATTGTCTCTTATTTACTGTAACTCTTATTTACTCTTGTAATGTGTCTCACATATAAAATCCGTACACATGCAGAATATGAATGCCGTCTGCCTTGAGACCTTTACGGAGTCAAGGTTGTCGCTTGCATCAGCCTCACCAACTACTCTGTGCAGCATTACAACCAAACCCACCCAAAAAAAATACGAATATCCATGAAAAATAACCTGACTGTTGAATGGCAGTTAGAAAACAAGTCTAAGGTTCTGCTGGTGTCTTACTAACTGTTGCATATTACAAAGGATACCCCAGTCTCAGATTTCCACACGTCTCTCTGGCATCGCAGCCTGGGTGAGGGATCATCGCCTCCAGCTGAATGTAACACTGAGCTTCTTGCCTTCTTTGCCAAGCCAACCAATCATGGCATCACTGTACAGTTTGGATCATTGACAAGTCAAGTCAAGTCAAATGGGCTTTGTTGTCACACCATCCGTATAGAATTTAGGGAACAGTTGTCATTGTTGATACACCACAGCACACAACAACAAAGTGTGTTCTCCGCATCTAACCCTATACGTACAGTAACACTTTGACATAGCAGGGGGCGGCTAATTCAACACCCGGGAGGCAGTGCTTGGGGGCGGTACCTTGCTCAGAGTATCTCAGTGGTGCTTTGCTGGTCGGGGATTCCAACCAGCAATCTTTCAATTACGAGTGCACTTCCATAACCTTTAAGCCAGCACTGGTTCCCATATACAGGTATTCGGTGATGTCCCCATTTGATCGATTGACTTTGTATAGTATCAGGAGGATCAGGCTTTATTTGTCAGACTATACAGTGTAGCTCCTAGTTCAGACTCTTGTCCTTATTACTGTACTGCTGGCAGAGCTGCCAGACTATGCTGTTAAACCACTGAAAATCTGGTCTTCAGTTAGCTGAAATGCTCCCGCGATACTGTCCCTGCTTCTCTCTCTCCCGAGGCTCCATATCGGCATGGGACTGCAGTGGTCCTTGGTGTGGACCTTCCTATTAACGGAGCAGCACCTCCTCTCACCCACTTGTCAAAATCTATATCCCGTCTTGTGTCCTTCGGTGAGTGAGTCAACGCTGCCTGATGATCAACTGACCATGTGAGAAGGAGCCTTACTCTAGATGTTTTCCATGTCTGGTTCCTTGATAGTGGAGCTACCCAACTGCAGCTGGTCATCAGAGTCATGCCAAGACTCTTATCTTTTGGAAACACCTCAACTAGCTCATCCGGCCACAGCACTATTCATCATTAACCATCCCTTGGTTATATTCTCTTGGCAACACTAGATATTTTTGTATTTTAAACTTGTCTTGTAGGAACCTAGTCCTCAGGGTGTCTTCGCCTCTTCTGTTAGGCTCTTGCAGTGTTTTGTACTGTATTGTATAGCTCTGGCTCCAATGCTAAATTGCACTTTTCATGGTCATTCATTGGCAACTCAGCCTACCTGCATTCATATCTACTTGGCTTCTTGACAGTTGTACGCTTCTGATCTTTTATCTGCCTCCCATGAATGTTGCATTGGGCAAAATACCTAAAGGTAAGTTTAAGACAAATGTAACGATTGTGTTTACATATGATGAGTGGTGTTTGTTGTTTTTTAGATTAGCTATCTCCATTATTACAATTATAATGGTTATCATACAAAGCTAAATTATTATTTACAACTGATAGACAAAGTATATCATCGCTGTCCGATACACGCATTGCCAAAAAAGCCATTATTTCAGGAGAATGTAACAGAAACTACTTTACAAAATAAACCGAAAACAGCCTAATTAGACACCCTTAACATGAGAAATCGAAACCTTTGCACGACCACCAGTGAATGCTTTGAAATTTTAAATACATTCACATATTGTCATTGAGGCAATTGTGTCACTGTCAATAAGATGCAAACTATAATCTCACTTTATATTTAAAATTAACAGTGATGAAAGTTATCATATGACGTATGATAAAGTATACAAACGACTAACATGAATACAAATGTCAACTATTTCAAACTAGTTAAATAAATGTAGCAGTAGTTAAATAGATGACTTCATTAAACATCTTTTCATTGGTCAATTCAATGTGAAAAGCTGTTAGTAGACAGAGGAGTATGGGTGTATTCCATTTATAGTAAAAAGTCACAATGGTCAAAAATGGTCAAAAAGTGGACACAAACGATTTTCATTGGACAGTTACAATACACATGACAGAATATGTTTTTGGTTTTATTCCAGTTCCAAACTCCCCTCTTTTATATCCAGAGCTAATTTGGATGGCTAATAAATACCTGTTTGTATGCTCCAGATTCAGACTATTTGAGAACATCTTTCCTACTCCATGACACTTTTACGGCACCTCAAAGCCATAAAATGGAACACTTAGCAATACCAAGACCTTCAGCAGATGCAGCTGCTATGCAGATATGGCTTTTATTGCTATCTGCCAGTTTACGAGGGGTCACAGCTTACATGTGGTGAGACTGCCTCCAAGCGTCAGCTGTGGTCCCAGTGGACTGACTCCCAGTCCAAGGTCCATTAACTGGAAATTTTGCTAATTTTATCTGGAGTACACATCTAAAATCTAAATCATTGTGGCCCTAGCAAACAGGTGTGAGTCTTTAGACACTTTCCTGATTTAATTGTGTCGTTTTCCATCCAAACCATTGGCTAGAGCTATTTCTGACATATTTAACCTCAAGCGATAAGTTCTGCTACCTATTTCCATGGTGCTGCTGTAACAGGTGTTTTCTGAGAGAAATATTTGTATTATAGTTGTTCTGGCACTTACTACATGTAGGAGCCACAGGTAAAAGAAGGAGGAGAAGGTCCACATGGACCAGAGACACGTCCAGCCGTACATCAATCAGCAAGCCGTCCCGCACGTTAAGGAGTGAGGGGCTGCAGCCTGTCTCACAGCTATCCCCCGGTGCGAGTCCCTGCGGTACTCCATCGCTCTCGCTCCATCTGTCTTCACCGAGTCACACCTCTCGCTGTTAAGTGGTCAAAATTCCAGCAGAATTTCAATTGAGACCTTGAGTTTGAAATTGAAATTAATCTAGAACAAGCTGCAGGAGTAAGAATTTGGTTAAGAATCGAACAAAATGTACTGTAATTAAATCTGAAGGTTCCATTTGATAATCTCACCTTAATTTAATTCCTCATTCATATGAAATATGTTTAAATATATGTATCCAGTAAATGCAAATATGTGTATCAGTTAAGGGGTTTATTTTGTCATTGAATTTCATTTTTAAATGTGTGAACATGTTCACATGCTACGTTTTGCAGGCACATTATGGTAAACAGCCAGTTTACCACTTCCTACCTGAGTGTGGCTAGCCAAACCACACCCAGTTAGACCACTCCTAGCCAGACCACACCCATACAGACCAAACACAGGCATGACACTCCCTATCTGACCACTCCCAGCCAGACAGTTCCATGCCAGATCACAGCCAGCTAGACCACTTCTTACGCCACCACGTCCAGCCAGATCACTCTCTGTCAGACCGTGCTCATCCAGACCACCCCCTGTTAGACCACAGCCCACCCTGCCTCGCTTAAATATTAAGCATGCACCTGTTGCCTGATTACTGGAAGGGTAATATAAGGACCTCTTTGAAGTAAAACCTTATTGAAGAACTGAGATTAATCTTTGCCAAACCATTAGCCCTCTGCGGTGCTGATTTAACTTCTTCTGTTCTCTGAATTGTTTTTCAACTCGGCTTGTGTTCTGACCCGGACTCTTGGATTATGTTTATTTGCATGTCATCCCTCAGTGTGAAGCATTAAACCAGCCTGCTCTGCTCTCAGGTCTCATTACAGGCATGTAGGTCTAGGGAGCGGAACTGGCAGTGTTTGGAAGAGGTTATATATGCACTGATAATTGAAAAATGTGTTCATTTCAGTGGCATTTTTAATATACATTTTTATCGCAAGTTTCATTGCAGCAGGAAAGATTTTGAGATCAAACAAGAAATCTTAGTGTAAAACGGCAAATCTAGAGTCAAGCAAATGAAAAAAAAATAGATAGCACTTGAAAAGGCTGCATGTTTGTTGAAGTTTCAGAAGCTTTAAGCTCCTTTAGTTCTGCTTTAAGCTACTGAAATGCATGTTGTGACACAAGATTGAATCAGAAATAAAAGAATATAACCCTGTGTCCTATTGCGTCATATTTTTGTCCTTTGCTTGCATTTTAAATCATGTCCTTTCAGTTAAGATTTACAGTTAACATGAAAAATATGGTTAAAGGAATAATATACAATAACAGTCAGTATATCTGCCACAATAGCTCTTATTTACCGTGTATGTACCCATTCACAGGAATAGTGGAAACGGGCTGTCTGACGTTTTGGAGAGGAAAGGCTTTAAAAAAATAGATTAAAAAAGAAGAGAATAAGTAGATTTGGCCCTTAGATTTCCTTATGCTGAGTGGAAGTAGACGAGAGTGAAATGGGGGTGAGTGAATGGGGGGGGGGTGAGGGCTCAGTGGGGGAGAATGGGCTCTGGAGCCAGGGGCCACGTGAATGACTCAATGGGAAACTGACGGGTTTTACACAGCCCACAGGTAGGGGGTGTGATGGAGGGGACAGCCAAAGGGGTCAGGAGTCACTCTGAGGCATGGGGGGCTAAGGGGAATTGGGGGGGGGGGGGCAGTCACACGCCCGGGAACCAGTGTGAGACGGAAGGACAGAGATGGCGAGAATGAGTTTTATCTGGCCGTCACTCATCCGGATGGAGATGCTGGGGAGACATACTGAATTTCAGAGTGAAAGGCCTGATAGTTTATACTGAATATACTGTACAGATAAGCAGGGATCAGCAGAGGAGCCGTATTATACTGAATATACTGTACAGATAAGCAGGGATCAGCAGAGGAGCCGTATTATACTGAATATACTGTACAGATAAGCAGGGATCAGCAGAGGAGCCGTATTATACTGAATATACTGTACAGATAAGCAGGGATCAGCAGAGGAGCCGTATTATACTGAATATACTGTACAGATAAGCAGGGATCGACAGAGGAGCCGTATATTACTGAATATACTGTACAGATAAGCAGGGATCAGCAGAGGAGCCGTATTATACTGAATATACTGTACAGATAAGCAGGGATCAGCAGAGGAGCCGTATTATACTGAATATACTGTACAAATAAGCAGGGATCAGCAGAGGAGCCGTATTATACTGAATGTACTGTACAGATAAGCAGGGATCCACAGAAGAGCCGTATTATACTGAATATACTGTACAGATAGGCAGGGATCGACAGAGGAGCCGTATTATACTGAATATACTGTACAGATAGGCAGGGATCGACAGAGGAGCCGTATTATACTGAATATACTGTACAGATAAGCAGGGATCAGCAGAGGAGCCGTATTATACTGAATATACTGTACAGATAGGCAGGGATCGACAGAGGAGCCGTATTATACTGAATATACTGTACAGATAAGCAGGGATCGACAGAGGAGCCGTATATTACTGAATATACTGTACAGATAAGCAGGGATCAGCAGAGGAGCCGTATTATACTGAATGTACTGTACAGATAAGCAGGGATCCACAGAAGAGCCGTATTATACTGAATATACTGTACAGATAGGCAGGGATCGACAGAGGAGCCGTATTATACTGAATATACTGTACAGATAAGCAGGGATCGACAGAGGAGCCGTATTATACTGAATGTACTGTACAGATAGGCAGGGATCGACAGAGGAGCCGTATTATACTGAATATACTGTACAGATAGGCAGTGAGAGTGAAAAGACAGGAGGCGGTGGAGCTGTGGAGAGTTCAGGAGTAAATTTACTCCATGTGCTGTTTCATCCATTTAAAGGTATTGTCACAACAAACAATTAACAGAGGTCAGAGACAGCAGAGCCAGCACTGACCTCCTCCCTGCTGATAAAAATTCATGTTCCGCAGGAGGAACACAATAATGCCTCATAATTCCCATATTGTCATGCTGATATCAGGAGGAAGTACAGGGCCAATTCGGCACCTGCCCTAACACGTGTATGACAGGGAATGCGAGCGAGCGCAGGCCGCAGGCGGATCGGTGAGGAGGCGCGAGGGGAGCGCAGGCACCCGGGCGTGACAGGTGTGCGGGGTTCCGCATCCTCCGGCTCCCTCATTAACGGGAATCCCAGGGAGGAACCGCTGAACAAATGCTGGGGATTCTAGAGGATCTGTGTATAGTGGGGGGGGGGGGGGGGGTGGGGGATGGGGGGGACGTTTCTGCATGGTGAGGACCTGAGGGAAGCGTAGCTGAGCAGGAACCGGCAACGGTCGGAGAATAACATGCAGAAAATAGACATCATTCACAGAATCAGACACGTATCAATACATTTGATGATGACATACAAATCATACCTAAAATATATAATATATATATATTAAATTAAGCCATATTCCATCCACATCGTGGCAATGTGTTAATGTGAAATTAGCACAGGCTTGTAAACAGATGTTACAACAGAAATGCCAGAATCCAGAAGTGGATGAACACAATCTTCACTGGGACATCAGTAAAAAAGTTTAAGTGAAAGTACATACATAATTCTTGTTGAACTACTCTATCACTTTTTTGAGTGAAGTTACTAAAGGCCAGTAAAACAGTTGTCACTTGATGGCATCGAAGATGACCTCATCCCAGGATTGAATGAAACAATATTCATGCATCCCCCTGTTTCATCTTCCAGCACTGGATGTATTTCAGGCCTGTATTTACCCACGCTCCCTTGCTGTCCATCTCGCAGAGCGTTCCATCCCGCATCGCCGCGGAAGTGCCGCTCTTTTCCCCTAATAGGAGTCTCATCTCATAATTGGTTAAGTTCACACAGGGTTTACCTGAGCCGCCTTGTCACATATCTCACAATGAGACGTGAGAAAAGATTCATCTTCAGCGCACACATTCTCACGATCTGCAGGGAGGCTCAGGACTTTCCGGGAAATTCTGTCCAAATGGAAGATTGTAAATCCCCTCGATTTTCCACTCCGACGCATGTTGTGGGCTCCAAAGCTGAGTGTCGCTGCCTCCTGAGACATTCATTTAAGGTTTTTGTCTCGTCGGAGCGATAAAGATCCATACGGTGCCATTTAAGCTTAAGTATCTGTGTAATCCCACCATATCTGGACCGCTGACTCTAATCCCACCGACAGGGTGAAGGGTGTTTATGCAAAGGGAGCTGCCGTTAGTCTGCATACGAGAAGGAAGTTAACATTTATGCCATCTGTTTATGGGTGGGAGATTAACATTTAGGACTGCAAAAGCTAATCGATAATCCTAATAATAATCGGTTATAAAAATAGCTGAGATGTGTGCACAGACTCTTGTTTACATACATATCTGTGGATGCGGACAATCACCGTCGATGCATGTGTACAGCCGTGATATTTCACCAGACCGGCAGAGGGCAGATGTATTGCAACAAACACATATACAAGCGATATAGTGAAATGAGTAAACTTTCATGAAAAGTTGTTACTAGGCCTAGGCGATATTACTGTAATACTGCAGTGCTTTGAAGTCTTGGCGACAAAATTAGACCCACCCCCCACCGCCCGGAAAGTTTTATCGTAAAAATGCCGAAACCATTGCTTTTGAGTTTTTCCTTTTGAGAAGGAGGTTAACAGTTACAAAGCCGACACAGCCGTCTGCATATGTAAGGGAAGTTAACATTTATAATCCCAACATGGCCGCCTGCGTATGAGACAGAGGTTAACGTTTATAAAGCTGACAGGGTCATTTGCGTACGAGAGGGAGGTTAACAATTATAAAGCTGACTGGGCTGTCTGCATATGAGCGGGAGGTTAACGTTTTTAAAGCCAACATGGCAGTCTGCATATGACAGGGAGGTTAACGTTTATAAAGCCAACATGGCCGTCTGCATACGAGTGGTAGGTTAACGTTTTTAAAGCCAACACAGTTGTCTGTGTATGTGAAGGAGGTTAACGTTTATAAAGCTGACAGGGCCGTCTGCATACAAGTGGTAAGTTAACATTTATAAAGCCAATATGGCCGTCTGCGTACGAGAGGGAGGTTAACGTTTATAAAGTCAACATGGCCGTCTGCGTACGAGAGGGAGGTTAACGTTTATAAAGTCAACATGGCCGTCTGCGTACGAGAGGGAGGTCAACATTCATAAAGCCAACACCGCTCTCTGCGTACAAGGAGGTTAACGTTTATAAAACCAATGCAGCCGTTTGAGGAGGAGAGGGAGGTTAAGGTTTAAATCCAACACGACCATCTGCGAACGAGAGAGAGGGTTAGGGTTATGCAACTCTCAAAACTCGAAGTAAATCTGAATCTATAACTTTGATACGTTTTACAACAATATGTAACTTGTAGTGTGTATGTGGGTTAGGACTCTGTGCCTGTGATCACAAAGTTGTCGGGCCCAATGCCAGTCTTGTCTTCATGATGTCATCGTTGAGCCCTTAGCCCCCCCCCCCCTCCCTCCCCCCCGATTTGCTCCAGGGACTGTCTAATGCTGCTTTCTCAAAAAATGTACGTCATTTTGGATAAAAGAATCTGCTAGATAAATAGCATGTAAATATATAAAGTTGTGCGGTATTTCTCATCGTTTCATCACGTTGTCACTGGGTGCGTGCGCACGGAGCCACACGGCATAACTGACGGTGCCTTTTGTGGTTCACGCGGCTTCTTTTAGTCACTTTGCTCGCTGCCTGACGCAGACCCGCTGCCACTCCATTCAGCCCCATGCGGCGGTTTGGTGCCTGGTTTCTCTCCAAACGCATAGGCTCACTACTGTCTTCACAGCTTGCATGGAAACCGCACCTCCATCTGCCCAGCCCAGCATCCCCAGTCGCTCTCCATACATTCTCATCCTGCTTTTGTTACAGTCCCACTCCCTGGGCCGGTGGACCTCGTTCAGTAACCACTATTAACACATATTGGCCAAAAGTCTGAACTTTACCCAAGCTTTGGCCTTGATTCCAGATGGCCAAGCTCCTACAGGAAGCTTCTCCGCTTGCAATCAGCTTATCAAACTCACTCACCCCTCCTCCCTTCAACACCACCCTTGCTGCCCCAAATGCACCACCCAGCTCTTCACTGGCTCTTCATTTACCGATGCCATAATTATTTCGGTGAGTGCCTCTGACCTACCAACACTAAGAGGAGCACATTCATCTTACCTGACGCCTAATCAAACAGTTTAGCCTCCTTGGTCTCTCAGCACTTGGCCCTGGCAGGTTTTAAGGTGTGGGGAGCCCTACAGAGTTCACCGGCTCACAGACACACACACAGACACACACACTTTCGGCCAAACTTTGACACGCTTCCGCCTCACCACTCGAAACAATGTCCCTGAAGAGTTAGTCGGAGTTTTGTTTCTAAACTCCTCACATCCCCGTTTGGCTGAACTCAATCAATCAGGGCCAGGCTGTCTGACATTTTCAAAGCCTTCGCCTCATTCTGGAGCCAATCTGTACCCATTTTCCTGTAAGAAGCGCTGGTCTCCCAGTTACTTCGCTCAATCTGCCTTTACTGTTCCGATATGCCATCATTCATTAGACTGTAACATCTCAGACAGAAACCAACAGCGCCACCTTCAAAGTACTGTACAGTTCACTTTATAGATCCAGCATTTATATACACAGTATATATACACACCCACTTATATCTATATAATTTTCTCACAGATTACTTTCGAGCCAAGCCCGGCACACTAGCAACCCACAAATAAACCCCAGCCTTCACGGTCCCTAGCGACAACTCAATTTACCCACCTCCAGGGAGACCTGTAACAATAGCTACCCTTGTGGCATGCATAGCAATCCCGCACACCAGGGCTGCCGCACATCCATCACCGACAGCAGCCCTACATTCCGCCTCACTTTCTCGCCCAGCTTTGCCGTCTCCGCTCTGAACCCTAGCAGCCAATCGGCTCTTGTATCGCGCCGATACTATTCATATGACCTTAAGAGTGAAAATGCCACCGGATTCCACGGGCATACTTAGTAAAGGTGGCTTAAAATACAACTTTAAGACGGCGTACTTAAAAGGCTAATGAGACCTGTCAGGCCATCCTGTTATTTACATGTATCACACAGGAAATGCGTCGTTTGAAGGATCAGAAATGCGTGTTACATTCTGTACAAATCTCACACTGCATTCTTACATATCCCGCTGCAAATTGGAGCGAGGATCTCGCAGCTCCCTACATTTACAGAAAGGTTTTGGTCAAACGGGTAGTTTGTGGTCACCTGACTCATGGGCGTAAATTATGGATGGGATGGGATGTTATAACCCACCAATAATCAAAACCAGTCAATGCAACCCCCTGAAACTCCTTAAATGGGTGGACAACTGAAACCTGCCCCCCCCCCCCCCAATGCTGAACCCAAAGTTATGCCCTTGACCGGACTGCAGGTCACATGGAGGTCGGACAGGATCTCTGACCTGCAGGTGGTGTCACAATGAGGACCCTCACTGTCTCCAGCCTCTTATAGAGAAACTGCTTCTATCTTCAATACAGGGGTGGACATTTGATGCTCACCACAGTCTGCCCACGGCATTAGTAACTTGTCGCATTGCATTTCCCACCAAATTCCTAATGCCTGCTATGTGCACCGCTAGAGCGTAATAAGGCTGTGGGGTGCTTTTCTGCAGCTCACAGTGACAGCGTGCACCATCTTATACGGGTCACCTGCCAGTCTACAGGTGCCTGCTGGGAGGAGATGACCCCCAGGCTCTGGGCTGGATCCACTGCAGGCCCGGCTTCGTCCTCCCCGACTGCGGCGTTGACAGCCCTCCTTCTCCCTCCCAGGTGCTACTATGCTCCCACACTCGCCTCGCATTGCTATTTCTGACTGGATGGATTCCCACCACCTGCCAACATACCTCTACCTTCCCCCCAAAACTTGCGAAGAATCTCGGCGTTGCTACCGACGCAAACCGGCCCTTCGGGGAGAAGCCTGAGTCAGTGGCCGCATCCCAATGGTTTGTTCTCCACCGCATCCAGAACATCTGCTCCCTCTTCATCAAGCGGTCATTCCAGCTACGGTTTGTGGCCATCGAGCTGTCCCATCTGGGCACCTCCCAGCCACCAATGCGGCATGTCCTCAGCCACACTAAACTCTTGGCTTTGTGGCTTTGTGTGCCTTTAGAGAATCTAACGTTGTCTTTGTCACCTTGTCAAATCTGAAAGCAGATGTCCTCTGATAATATCCCACTTACACCGTTTCTTCGGGGAAACTAGATGCAAATGACTGCCCATTACAAAGGCATTAGTACAACAAGATAAGCAAATCATTCTTGAATTAATTTTAAAAAAGCCTGTTAATGGGTGGCTTATAATTCACTATTTGTAAAATACAGCTGTGTTCAATTTATAAATCTGATTCAGTGACATGAAATCAGGATAATTGCTTTGACAAGTAATGCTTTATTTATGCGGTTCTTTATTATGCTACATAGTGAAGTTGAATGGCTTTATAACTTTTAATCTAATGACCACAAAACAGTTATGGTGGGGTACTTGTCTTAAATAGAGATGCTGCTTATGCCCCCTCCCTGTGTGTTATCAGAAGAATAGCCGCTCAAAAACAAACGGACCTTATCGATAAATACAGACCTTTTCGATTAGCCTGCATTTGCTATAAAACTGGGGATGTAGTAAGTGACCCAAAGGCTTGTTTATTGTTTCTTAATGAAAGCAAATTTGTTTTCAAATGGTGGATTCTGAGCCAGATTAAAAGAAAGATATTTAATAGAAATTAGCCAATTGCCGGACCCTTTACATGCCCCAATTTATGGATTTCTCAATAATTATCCCCTTGGCTGTGAAACACATTTTATGACTTTTTTTTTTTTTTATTCAGTCAGAGCACCTACATAAAAGTTTTAGTATAGCCAAGCTTTGCATATAGATGACTATATACTGAAAAAAACAGGAAACATCTGGCAGTTCCTTTTTATGTGGCATTCTCAGGGCAGCTATGAACACCAGGCACCCTCCCGCTGTTAATCACTCTTAAATACTAATTATACGAGTAGCAAGGGTGGTGCAGTGGTTTGCACTGCTGCCTCACACTTCTAGGAGTAGGGTTAGGGTCTCTGCCAGGGTTCCGGGTGTGTGGAGTTTGCTGTGATGGGTCGGCGCCCTGTGATGGGTCAGTGCCCTGTGATGGGTCAGTGCCCTGTGATGGGTCGGTGCCCTGTGTTGGGTCAGTGCCCTGTGATGGGTCGGTGCCCTGTGTTGGGTCGGCGCCCCATCCTGGGTTGTTCCCTTGCTTGCACCCCTAGTCTCTGGACCCCACATAACCCAGAATAGGCCAAGTCAGTACAGATACTGGATGGGTGGATGATTATTAACTTCTTTGCTGCAAATATCATTCACTAGGACTCTTCTTATTCACACCTGAGTTGAGGGTTTGGCATGAATTAAAACCACACTGAACTGATCATTTTGACTTTCTGTCCAAGAGGGAACAACAATGCAGACAGAATAGGTTTCGTCAGTATTTCTTTATACCAGACCGTTATTAAGTGATTTGATCTGCAGTCCTTTCCTGTTCTTTTGCATGGTTATCATGACGTGATGAAAAGCTAAAGTTACAGGCACGTATCGAGATGCCACTCGGCCGTAAAGTTTAACGTGCACAGCTGTCGCGGGGAATTAATTACACAGCCGCCGTCCTTGCACAGCAGGAGCGCCGTCGCTTGGCACAATCCTACACAGCTCTACATTCAATAGAGCAGTTCAGTTCGTATTTAAGAGGAGCTACCATGGTCTGCACCGCAGTAGCTCCTTGGACAAAGAACACGCCCCTCCAAAGCCCCCCTTCCGAGGTCTTTGGACTGTAATGGAGCCTTTTTTACTCCGGACAATGTGGTAGCAGTACGGAGTATTTCAGTATAGTAATATATACTACAGAATATTCCCCTAGAGCAGGGGTGGCCAATCTCATCAAAGGGCCGGTGTGTATGCGGGTTTTTGGGGTAACCTTTAGGTCATCTCTTCACACCCAGGTGTGAGGACTCTTCAGCCAATCAGTCCTCTAATTAGTAATCTAATTAGGGAGTCACAGGGAAAACCTGCACACACGGCGGCCCTTTCAGGGTAAGGTTGGCCACCCTTGCCCTAGAGTATTTGAGTATATTATATAACCGGTATATACTCTTATATACCCTTTTATACATTAATAAATAAACCCACCTTATCTCTCGATGTCTGGCACTAGCCACCAAAGCAAATTTCCTTATATGTGTGAACGTACTTGGCAATAAACTCTATTCTGATTCTGATATTTACTACACAATATTCATCTGGTGTATATGAGTATGTTTTATATATATAGCAAAGAGCTAAAACATTATGGCCACCAGCTAGTACGCTGTTGGTCCTCCGTGTGCTGCTAAACCAGCTGGGATCCACGGAGACACGGATTCAGCAAGACATCTGAAGGTGTCTTGCAGTATTTCCATTTCCATTTCCATATGTATTTAGCCGGCAGTTTTGTCCAAAGTGACGTACAAGTGAGGCAAATAGCACATTACAAACGTATAGTACATGCTGTCAAGCACTCAGCTAAACATTAGTGCAGCTAGTTTTGGCTCTTAAGTAAATCCTGCACAGTATGCATCTGAAGTTCAGATGATCTAGCCTCATGGCCCAGACTTTTCCTCAATCAGTAAAGATCAGATGTGTCCAATGCCGGTGGCTGGGGGGTTGGCGACTCGATATATATATACTACACAGAGATTAAGAGCAGATTAACAGGATATAATGCAAGCAGCCTAGATATTCCTCAGATCAGGAATAATGTAGATGCAATGTTATTAAAAAGGCGGCAGATGTAGGTGCCAATTCAGAGAACTAGACCATCAAACAGACCATCCATGTCCTCTGTCTACACTTATGTGTGCTGTCCTAAACAGAGGCAAGTGCGGAAATGCTAAAACAGAAACACAGTTGCTAACGCCTGCACAGCCCTGAATACACACCCCTCGTCGGACTCTCAGAAGAAGCAACGCTCCAGAGATTTTCCCAGGAAAGAGTAGGAAAGATAGGATTACAGTTCTGTCAACTTCACAGGGAAAGGATATGATTCCTTGTATGTGTAGCTAATGGCGGAGTACTATATAAGTAATAAGTACCCCCTGAGGACAGGATCAGGAGCGTGCAGGTTTCTGATATAGCGCTTCTGCACGGCAAGTGAGAGCCCCGATTCTGGCAGGAGAGTTGTGACAGGGCACCCTCAGCAACCTTCAAGGGACCCAAGCAAGCTCCACGGACTCGGCACAGAGCAGAACAGCAGCTGGTATGAAACTGCAATCACGGAAAAGTGATGATGGAGCTGAAGCAAAAGCGACTCCTGTCTCGTGGTGCGGATAAGACACCGTCAAGCAATTCTCTCCACACTTCACCCCCCAGGTAATGTGATGTCAGAATCCTGACCTGCCATTTTTTTAAAAACCGTTCCTACCCCATGTGTCCCCCCAATATAACTGAAGAGGCAACGCCTGTTTTAAATGACCCCTTAAACCACAAGAGATATTCTTGACAAACGGGTTTATACTAGAAAACAGAAAGAGAGAGTATAAATTGGAATAGTTGGAATGACAGCAGTACAGGCAGGGCAACACTTGGTCGGTGTTAAAATGCTAGTACAGCTGTAGTAGCTGTACTACAGGTGGAATGACAGCAGTACAGGCAGGGCAACACTTGGTCGGTGTTAAAATACTAGTACAGCTATAGTAGCTGTACTACAGGTGGAATGACAGCAGTACAGGCAGGGCAACACTTGGGAAGTGTTAAAATACTAGTACAGGTGTAGTAGCTGTACTACAGGTGGAATGAAAGCAGTACAGGCAGGGAAACACTTGGGAAGTGTTAAAATACTAGTACAGGTGTAGTAGCTGTAGTACAGTTGGAATGACAGCAGTACAGGCAGGGCAACACTTGGTCGGTGTTAAAATACTAGTACAGGTGAGGTAGCTGTAGTATATGTGGAATGACAGCAGTGCAGGCAGAATAAAACTAAAGTGGGTGAAATAAAACTGTAGTACAGGTGCACATGTATTTGTGGGGCAGGTTTGTGAGATAATTATTTAGCTTTAGGTCAGTGTTAAAAAAGTCTCACTGTCATCATTCATATGTATTTACATGCCACTTGATACAACAGGAAGCAGGAGAAAAGAATGAGTGGTTTCAGAAAAAGCTCTTAGCTCTTAGTACACAGCAGAAGGTTCTCTATGTTTATTTACTTGCTGCTGGCTGTATTTTTATATAGATTTAATGATGACACGATTTTCGGAAACGCGGAAGAGGACATCCACATAAATTCCTACAAAGCGGAGCTGGTGAAATGTAATGAAAGAGTGCTGGATGTGAGTGCTGGGGGGGGGGATCATTGGATCAACCCCTAGATGATACTTGTGTTGTTGTTTTTTTTTAATCCAGGGGGATTCAGCACAATGGCTTTGAGATTGAGGACTGTTCACCGAAGAGGATTTTTATTTTATTTTTTTTACAAGTACAAGAGAATGAGTAATAGGTCAGTTAGGAAAGACTGAGAGACTCAAGTCCAGTATCTGGGGACCAAAGGTAGCTCAAGGAAATGAAAAAGTTCATAAAATTAGTCTTCCATATTTATTGCATTATGGAGCGTGTCCTTTTTTACATATTACTTTATCTGGAGAGAGATGCCCTCAGTGGCATCTGCGATGACACTAATCTGAATGCATTAGCTGCGACTCTCAGCTTGAACTCTATCCATAATAATGAAGAAGCGAGTGAGTGCCGAACACCATTCTATTGCCTATTGTCAAATGGCAAAAGGGAATGTCCCGGGCGGGATAAAATCATATGTTTCCTTCAGATAAAGGAAGAATCCATTTCATTTTAAAGCAGCGGGCTAGAGAAAACGTTGTTTGTCCAAGTTTCGATGCTTGTTTCTATTTGTCTACAACTACATGTTATTTAAAGTGTCGTTCTATCATTTCCGCAACAACGGGTGACATCTTTATTCATTTTATTTTTTTTGCTGCAGATGAAACCAGCTCTTTTTCCTTCTGTTGCTTCTTGGTAACCACCATTAAAATGACTAGTGAAATTTGGGCAGTGCACATCTTTGCTACACCCAGTTATTTTCTGCAACCGCTTATCCAGTGCAGGCTGGTGGTGAGCCTGAAATTTGTTTTAGGAGGTGCTGTGTGGTTCAGCAGGTCAGGGTGTATTATCAGAAGGTTGCTGGTTTGAATCCTGTGCTCAGTAGATTAGGTACTCAACCCCCAAATAATGCCCCAGAGGTGATGGATGGGTAGCTGACCCTATGCTCCCTCCCAAAGCTTCACTCACCTCTTTGTGTGAGTCCCTTTAAAAAAGGAGAACAAGCCGGGATATGTGAAAGTACAGTGTGAGATACCTTGTTCTTGTAAAAATGGCAAATAAAGCTTCTTTTTATTTTTGAAACAGGGGACACCCATGATGGGGTTGCTGTCCTTCCCAGGGCATAGGATCACATGCAGAAACTCACTCACGTAACACACACACACACAGATTTATAATCATATCTTTGTGCGGACTCTCCATTCATCTCTGACACCCTTAACCCCCACCCAGCCCTAACCTTACCCATGAGTAACCAAACAAAATACGAGACTTTCGGCATTTTTACCTTTTTGATTGCATTCACAGATCTTCGTGTTGACCTGAAAGTGGTCCCCGTAACGTCAAAACACGCACACTCACACAATAAGGGCATTTTATAGAGGAAGAGTCATTAAAACACATGACATTGGACCACGGAAGCACACATGCAAGCTCGGAACAGGCAGATATGCGGGAGAAATTGAATCCACCATGCTGGAGGTGTGAGGCCACAGTGCTACCCTCTGAGCTGCTAATGAAAAGGAGAATGTTCTTAATAGAATAAAGAGTATTAACAAATGGAACCACAATATCAACAAAGAGATTCTACAAGTAGGAAGCAAGGATTTAGGTCATCTCAAGAATATACAATTAGCCCACATATTTCAAAATGATAATTAGTAATAATTGTTGCTAGCAGGGATCAAATCAATGGGACCAGTAATTCATTCTTGGCTTGAACAGGCATGAAATAACACCTTTGAGCCAAGGGTAAAGACAACACTAATAGATTTTTATTATATTCTAAATTAACCCAGACTGAATAGAAACACCTCTCTCAAGGGGGTTTTTATATGTAAAACTGTGTTACACAATCACTTGAATATTTTTCCAGGGTAATTACTGTCGATGATTAAATGTTGCTTTTAGTACTTTTTTTTGTACAGTATGCTGGCCGTTTTTAATCTTTTGAGAGATTCTCATATTTGCATAGAACTGATTACTTTGGACACAATTTCTATCAATAATAGGTCCATTATGGGTTTGAGATAAGTGTTGCTTCTAGCTTGCATTTTGGATAATTCTTCCAACAAGCCCACTGCTGATAGCCCAGATACGGTTTGTTGTGACCCGGCTGTCTAGTTAATGCCTACGCAATGTTCTCTACACAATATGGCAGTGAATCGCTGGGCGTGTGGTGATGGCAAAGCTTTTGAGAGCTGAACAGTCCAAGCGACAATCTGCTTCCCCTCTCAGTCGCTTCCTACGGTCACCAAACTAACACACTGGACCATGTTCAGAGCATTAACTCTTCTGGACACACTTGTCTTTGAAGGAGTTTATTCTTGCTCCTGCTGCTGTCACCATTACTCACTGGAGTATCTGAGGGCTTTCTGTTGGCTGGACACCTAGATGCACTTAAGGGATGCCTCCGCAGTACCTGTTACATCACTACTCAGCGTCTGCCTGGGAAACCTCCATCTTCAAGACCACACTCCTCATGTAGAACTCCTCTATCACATTCTCTTTCACTCCACATGTCTCTTTTATAACCCATTCTTGCTCGTTTAACATTTGTGTTAAATTTTGTCAATGTGTCGTGCATGTTAGGTGTTCTGTACACGCTGTGCGAATCTCTGAACCAAATGCTTCATTGATGCCTCACCTGACTGTTTGTCAGAACATTATATTCCTGAAGCAGAATTAAAACGTGGCAGCTAACACAACAGGAGGCAGCGGGAGTGACGGACGTACCATCAAAGCCCAGCCAGGGCTCACCGTCGGCTAAAGTTAATATTCGCCATTTGTCTGCTGCTGCTCCAACGTTGCCGATGGCTTTTCTTTAATTAAAAAATGAGCAGTCAGTGTCAGCCTGGCACTGAAATGCAGCCTAATGGCTAATTATATGGGGGGGGGGTAATGATAAGCAAAGCAAGCACACTGGTGACATCGATATGACAGAGCTAAACGATGTCACAGCTGAAACAGAGCAGGAGGAACAAGTGGAGTGTAGGCAAGTGGAGTGTAGGCTCTGCTTCATGTCGGTGCCTAGGGGACGCCTAGCGGGCGTCAAGGCGTGGGCAGAGAGCCGGAGAGACAAACACGCATGTGAGAAGGCAGACGCGTGTTAATTACGGCCTGAGCGTGTAAAACGCCACTCAAGTGCCTTCGCGCACGTATGCCGTGAAACAAAGAAGCAGTTTCTCCCTCACACAATCACCTCAAACGTGCAGGAAAACATCTGAGGAGGAGAAAGGTGTCGTGAAAAAAAAATTAGCGGGTTTTTACAGGTGTGAAGAATCCGCGCTGCCTAGCTTGGCGATTCATGCTGAATCCGATTTGGATGTTGATGGGTACACATCTCACTGAGAGACAAGAGGGAAAAAAAGCACTGGGAAGTGTTTGCTGTCTGTTTCATGAAGAGTAAAGGTGGAAATCTGACCAAAGCACCACCAGCTTATTATCTTAAAGGCACACAATGAAACAAATGCATTTAGAATTACATTGGATTGTTTGATTTCTCAGTAAAACTTGCTTCCTGCTATATAAATTAGCTCACCCATGTGTTTACAAATGTTAAGATCCTTCATCTGGCTATGGGTTAAGGCTAAATAAAATGCAAATATAACAGAAATTTAAAGGTTTTGGTCACCTAAGCAAGTCTAGATGACGTTGTCTAATTCCTGGCAAAATTCTGTAAGCAATTTTAAGTTGGACAGGACCTATCGGAGGGCAGAAACCCTTAAATATTGCCACAGATTTTAATTTGGATATAAGTCTGTCCTTTGACATTCGCATATTTTCTTCTTTGAGCCATCTGTTGTTGGTATTTCAGCACCATGCAGTGATCAGTAATTCCACTACCACTCTGTGGAAAGGACGGCAGGAGGCTGGCTGTCTCTGTGATGTGCCGTAGTAAAAATGGTGCCGTGGAGGGATGCACTCTTGGTAATGCTTTGTATGTAGATGTAAGAAATATTGCCCCCCCCCCACACACACACACTGCATTATTTTTTTTGGATCCCATAAAAGGAATGTAATAGTTGTTTTGTCAGCAAATTAACCAGGAAACCAAGTCCAAACTTATCCTGTTACTCTTTAAGAGCCAATGGTGACTTCAGGGTAAAATACTTCCAGAGTAACCATCAGAAATATAGATTTATACAGACTTCATAAAACAGGCAATTTAAAGCCTTTCAAATTATGTTTAAATTGCAGCTTTTTTTTGGTAACTCTGGGTATATTAAGATAATCTGAAATACACTGTCATAATCACAAGCTATTAAAATGACTCTCCCATGACAATTTGCATTTAATCCTTCGGAATGCAAAGTCATATATTTTACTCACACAGTAAATTTTTATTCTTGATTTTTGTTTGCAGTTGCTGTAATAAACTTTATATCATATCACCGATAAAACTCTCCCAGATTTATCCAGTTGACTCGATTCAAACACTATTTCACTGCTAAATATTTCTTGCCAACAAGGTTCCCCAAATAGCTTGTCTACAGGTCAACAGGTGACAAAGGAGTTGGTCTGGATGATGTCTGGCAATTGTTCAGCAGCCCTAGGCTTGAAAATCCCCTTGGGAAGGACACTGACGCTGATGCTGATGTGTCTAGACCTCATTGGGGTTTAAAAAAGACCAGCCGGCCGTATTTTGGACCCAATGGAGTATGTTTATGTGTGGTATTAAAGGCTAGTCTCAAAATTATTATATGTTTTTATTTCCTTTTTAAAAGCACAAGTATTCTTTTAATAATTAAAGTCTTTCTCTTTTGCATGAACACCTGTGACAGAAATTTTCCTTGTCAAGCCATCAGAACGAAAGACCTTGTATCATGAACTGTGTATAACTACGTGAGAACCTAAAAATATCCACAAACGCAGTGGGGAACTTGCATGAAAGCGCTTTACTCTCTCTTTGTTCCGTAGATTGTGGAAGATAACATTTATTAAGTGTACTGAGCCAGTGTCAGGTGGCGCACTGCACAAGTCATGCAGACGACAGCTTTGTATTGTGTAGTAACCCTAAATCAGGGTCCTTTTGTTTAAATCTATGTTCCTTCAGCTCATGGTACACCTACATAATGAGCTATGAGTGTGTGCATTGTGTACTGGGTACGGATCAGTCACCAAGCGCTCCAGTATGCACCCTCAAATATCAGGGCCAATTTCAAAGTGATCGACATGTGTGAACGGCGTGTCGCATTCTCATGGGTATGGGAGGAAGCTAGAGTTTTCAGAATAAATCCACGCAAAGGGATCTCTCGGTAACACCCTCTTAATCTGCCAAAAGAGAACAGAACTCAACTTTAACCAGGAAATCTATATGTATGTATTTTACAACTATATAGCTACAGCTAAACAATACAGACGTCCACTGGGGTATCTTAAACTCTGAAGTGCACTTTGAGGATTGCTTAAAAGATTCATCTCCTCGCTGCAGCCCAGAGGCCTGAATTCGGAGGACAGAGTGCTTTAATAAGGTCTGAACTGCACTTTGTCAATACATTCATGCTATTTGCCTAAAGCTACTAAGTTCGCCTGGCAGCATCGTAAGGCGTGTGCAGAAAACCTGTCAGACTTAATGCAGCAGATCATTGCTTCTTGCCGAGGACTAAGCTAAAATAATTCTGCGCTAATATAACATTCACTGTGCTTCTCCTACGAATTTCATTGTTTAAGTCTGTAATTTTATATATTTTTTCTCTGATGCAGAATCCGGTTAATCAAGAAATTATTCATGTACCCAGATTTGCTTATATGATTATAATTGCCTATCAAACATTAAATAATATCCGTGATGTAAAGATGCAAATTGCGTGTGGTTGTGAGTAAAACTTCATGAAAGTTTGATGCTGTTATGCTGTAGCTCAGCTTGCGATACACTAGGTTGATACATCCCACAGGCGGGGGGGTAAGATCCCATTCAGCGTCTCTGAGTCCCAGTATCAGACTGAAAGGTGTTCCACCCCCCAGTCACACCCCCTTTCATCTGGGTCACCCGCCCCCCCCCCCCCCCCCACCCACTCCATGCATTTATCCAGATGTTGGCTGTATGTCTGGGTGATTGCTGTTGTTTTTCCTCTCCCCCTTTAAAGAGACAGTCTCCCTGAATGCCATGACACAATACCACGAGAGATCCTCCTATCAGTCAGCCATTAAATCATGCAGTAAACACAGCGCACACACAACAGAGGGTCATTAACACTGTCAGAGAATCATAAGGGCACCAGAAATCATCCGTGAATCTTACAGGAAACTACATCACCGAGTACAACAGGTCATTTGGAACATTTCCCTCGTCTGGATAATTACTGCAGTGCTATCTGGCACCTTGTAAACAGGGTAATCCTCTCCTGGAAGCTGGTAACGGGCAGAATTATATCTAAAACAGGTCTAAGTAACCTTATGGAACTTTTTTTTCACTGGCATATAGGAACTGACCCTTACTCGAGCTGTACCATAAAAATAGACTAGTTACAGCACGGTTCCAGCTTGCTTTGCTTTTCCACTGCAGAAGGGTCGGCTCGGTAAAGGTGTTGCCAGGTTTGGAGAGCGACAGTGACGTAAAACGCTTATATAGTGTTTATATACTGTTAGCACAACGTACATCATGATTTCCCATGTGCTAAATTCTGCTGGCACATCTGTGAGAATCACTGTGTTACGTTAGCATCAAACGCTAGCAGAATTAGCATTCCTTTGTTTAAATTTGTGTTGCAAATCCATTCTGTTCACCTGCTCTATAGTACTTTTTTAAGTTGGAGATTGGAAATATTTAAGTTCCAAGTTATTGGGAATGCATCGATATATCGCAATGCACGATACTGCTAATAATGAATAATGTATAAAATATGTTGATTTTTTTCTTCAAATAATCAATCTGCAGAGCACTGGAATCTCCATGCATTTCAACCAATCAGGTGGTGCTGACAAACCAGCTTTAGGCACCTTTACTAGCAACTCCGGTCAGCACAAGTACGGCTCGGGTATTACTCACATACGTTACGATGGAAAGCCGTCGGTTTGTGGCACAGGCCGGGAATGGCTTGGTTCCTGCTGCCAGTGGAAAAGCGCAATCCAGGCTTATTTGTGGGCTTATACCATGTGTGCAAAAGGGCAATGAGAATATTGTTCTCCTGTTCACATTTTACGGTATCGGTCGTAAGATCTATTTATATTTGCTGTATTGCATTGTGTTTAACTTGCTGATGTTAAACATCTGTTTGTTGGATTTGTATTTATGTGTAGCACCAAAGGTGGGCCCAAGGGAAACAGTATTTCAATACACTGTGTATTTGTACATGGATGTGTTGACAATAAAGAATTCTTGAGCCTTGATAAAGCATGGCTTGTCTCCCAAACCTTGAGAATTAGTTACTCTACTCCTCTGCGGCAATCGATCTTTTTTTTTGTCTTTCTCTAAGCACACATCACATTAATCTGAAAAGATCTCACAGAAGGGCCTTCAGCAGACCTTCCGTGCGATGTATATTTCAGTTGAACGCAACACTTACCAGCACTCGTAGTGTTTACATACTGTAAAAACAAAAAATAAGCCTCTTGATTTTTTTTTTTAATAGGATGTGTATTATTTACGGTGAGTATTGATCCCCATTATCAACAGCTGCTTCTGCAGTCTGTAGTGGCAGATTTCGTGAGTATTTGATGTATATTTGCACTCATTCGCCGAGCCAAGGCTCACGATGGCCTGGGCGACTTTGAGGCAAATGCAACAATCCCCAGATATGAAAATAATATTAAGTGGTGATCACTGATATTACACGGGTACCCTTCACTGTCAGCAGTGTTATAGGGATGACTGGGTAGTAGAGTGTCCTGGAGTAATGACACTTAACTGAGCGCGTCAGAATCCACGAAAAGCAGTGGTTTGCAGTGCAAAAGAAGTGGTTGCAGTAACTTGCAGCTTCCTTATTATTCATCGCCATAAATCATACTTGGTTATTGTTCTGGCAAATTAGTCATGTGTAACAGTGCCTTCGCTCACGTGTGTTTCCACTGTGTGTAATTGCGGGTGCTTCTGTTCCTTTGTCTTACAGCCCAGTGCTGCTGTGTTTCCAGACGCTGTGGAAGTGCTTTGCTCTCTATGGGGGACTGTCATCAGTTGTCTTCAGTGGCAGCGAACCTTGAACCAGCCCTGAGATGAAGAACTTTCCTCCACTGCAGAGCCTGTTTTCCTCTGAATGAGAATGAGATCTCACAAAACATGCAGGCCGACCGGCGCTTTTAATATATTCCTGAACATGACAGTGCTGGTTCTGCGAGTTCTCCCCTGAGCCGGGCGCTATCTGCCTTCGTTTCCTCTTGATCTCTATCTGCAATCAAAAATAAACTGTTTTTGTTTAATTTGACTTGTAGCGCACTGTTCTGCGTTCTGCATACGGCTGGCGCTGGTGCCACGTCTGTAAAGCCACCAGCGCTCACGCAGAAATTCCAGCACGTTTCAAAGTGCCAGCATCCGTTCGGCAGAGTAACGATGGCACTGTGCGACATGCCCGAGTTGCAGGACTGTGCGTGCTCACCGGCTGTGTAGACATTTGGCACTGGATGCCACGGTTACAGCTATCCTATCACAGATTATTCCAGTTCCCTGAGATTCCACCAAGCCTCCAGCCATGTTTTTTTGGGTCACATGCAGACCAAATTCAATCAGTGTCATTTGTATCAGGGTCAACCACCTTGAGTGTCTGGAGGTGCCTTCTACATAGCTGTAATTTTAAAGCAACCTCAACCTGGATGATGATGAAGATGAGGGTGGACGATGATGATGTTTATGGTGGTCGTGGTGATGATTAAGTTGGTGTTGATGACAATGGCGTTGAAGATGACAATGATGACATATATGATGATGATATAACGATGTTGATGGTGATGATGACGATGTCGGTGATGAAGCTGATGATGATGACAGCTATGTGGACAACGATAGTGGTGGTGATGATGATGACAGTGATGATGACAATGATACGGATGATGATGATGATGTTGGTGGTGATAATAATGAAGATGGTGTTGGCGATGACAATGGTAGTGATGATGAAAATGATGACTATTATGATGTTTGTGCCGATGATTATGATGATCAAGATGATGTGCTGATGATGATGGGTGGTGCTGATGATAATATTGATGACGATTATCATGGTGATGGTGATGATGCTGACGATTATGTTGATGACAATGAAGATATACACGCTGTCAATCCCCTGTGTGCTTTCTGTGACTGATTCTCTCAAACTCCAGTGCAGTCAGCTGCGCATTGAGCTTCTGGTTGCTCGGTACCCTTTACACACTTCTGTCAGCTAGGGCAACATGTGACTGTATCAGACATCATGCTACGTAGCTTCAGGGTACCACCGTGCCTCCAGCTTCGAGATCTCCGAACTGGCTCGGATAAGAGGATAAGAGAAGTGTTGACCTTTTCTACCCTGTGCCCATGTTCCTGCGCTGCCTTGTGTTCAGAAAGCTTGATAAAATTACATGTTTTCCGCAAGCAGAGGGGTTTATACTCGCGAAACCGGGCAAGTTGGCACATTTCTATCCACTGTTCGGCTGCAGCTAACATTTCGCCCCTTGGCTAGGTGAAGATTTTCTCTTTCAAGACAGAAACTTTATTCGAAACAAGTCTTGGAGGTCTTTTGCTTTCCGAAATGGAGTGAGCCGTTCGCTCAGAGCTAAAGTGCGTTTCTAGGAAGCAGCACTGTGCGCAGCGTCTGCCTCTCCATCAGTCTTGTAGCAAGTAGCCAATTCTTTCAAGTATAAATGGGTTTCTTTCCACTGTTTTCTTTTGTTGTTTGAGCTTGAACTTTGGTCTTCTATGATTACCCAGAAATCCTCCTTCATTGAAGCTAATGCTTCAAGGTAAAATCACAGGATATGAGTCCGGGGGGGGGTGGGGGGAGCGGGGGGAGCACAAGGGAGGCGCTAATCAATTTCTATCATAGAGAATCACTCTGTTAGGCTCGTTGGTTCGAAACATGAAAGGGCAGCGGTCACACGAATCACACTGAGTCGCCACTTCAGACTGCGGTTCATAAATCTGTCACAAATTAAAGCAGACGCTGGACTATTTGTCTGCGGTGCAAAATAAATGAATGAAGCATATAACTTATGCTGCTACACAAGTCTAATTATGTGAGCCTTGATTAATCATTGTGAAAAGCACTTGTTGCCGCAGCCATTTGTCCCGACTTTAGTATGCAAACACGGTAGAGAGACGTCCTCCTCGGGATCGTCTGCGAGACTGATGGTGTCGGTGTGGCCCATGTACGTCGATTCCCTCATGGCGAGCAGAGGTAGAGATTTCAGGTCCAGAAAGTGCAAATCCAGACCAGGATTTTGTTTCAACCAACCAGTTGAGCATAAAGAGTCACAGAGTACTCAACTGGTTGGTTGAAACAAAATCCTGGTCTGGATTTGTACTTTCTGGACCTGAAATCTCTACCTCTGATGGCGAGACACTGCTGTATGGGGATAACCAGTGTGGGTCAACAAACTAGTGACATGGACAAGATTTCTTGCTCAGCTGAGTAACGTGACAAATTTAAGGTAGCCTGGGCTAAATGGAAGTGAACGAAGGTAAAGTCCATTTAGCCCAGACTACCTTAAATCCAACAAGTTATCCGGCTAAGAAAGAAATCCTGCTTTGTGGAACACATTTCAAAATGTGATTTTGATTGGATTTCATGATCCCCCCCCCCCCAAAAAAAACACAATAATACCTGAAAAAACATATATGATGATTGCAAAGATTCTTGTAAAATGCTTAATGAAAGACATGGCCTATGGGGAGGTAATGCGTTCTGACTGGAAGCTGGGCCAATACGAGGCTGCTTCACTATTACACTCCCCTCGGTGCCGAGAAAAATAGATTAGAGCTCCGGGGGTGAAAAATGATCACATCTTTCCTTCCCAAAAAAGAGAAGAGAGCTTTGTTTAATATCTCTGCGACTTTAGCAATATACAACCATCGGTGGAAGTTCCGATATTCATAACAGCCATTACTGCGAGTACAGTGTGAATGTGATTCATTTTCTGGCATTTCAATATGCCTTCACAGCAGCTGGAATGAGACACTGCGATGTGCGTCGAGCCCTTCCTGAACAGGGCAGAGCCGAATGCTGTGTATCGGCGCATGATGTATTATTAACAGAGTATTGACATTTTTAATGTTTATATTGTAAAAGAAAAAAGAAATCAGCACGTTACGTGAAAGAATTGTAGCTGGCCGGCCTGCAGAGCAGATACAGCGTGATGGATTGAAATCTAATGGTGGATACAGACTGGCTGTAGTGATATTTCTGCATGGAGTTCTGCTGGTGCAGCACACGTCCAGCACAAACTGCAGTTCATTCTTTTTCTGCAGGACCTGCATTGTAAGACAAGGGGCTCATGGGGATTTTAGATATGAAAAGTCATATTTCCCAGCATGCACTGGTTCGCCGATCTCACATCCACATGTTCCATGCTGAATACCATTTTTCAAATATTAACATTATACTACATAATCATAAGGTAGAACAGCTGCTAGCAATTATGCTAAACTCCACCTATGATGTTCATGTGAAAAATTAAAACATGGATATAATGTACAAACTTTTAATAATTTTATATTTACTCTTATTAGTCTGTCTATAAAGGCAACCTGGCAAAACGTTTAAAGCTGGACATGTATCTTAGAAATTCAGGTCCAGTATCCAGTCAGAGGGCATCATGGCATGTGGTGTGTTAGCACTCATGCAAAAGAACAACGGAGATGCTATGATTTTTGGCCAATATTGTCATTCAGCCTTTTAAAAGCAGGGTTTGGTAGGATAACATAGCATAGCTCTGTTTTGATTGGCTCTGGGCAGGGTTGATGGGTAATGAGGTCCTTTACAAAGGTATACAGACATATAAAGCACTGTACTGATTACTACAAAAAACTCATTGTGTGGTTTGTATTTAATAATATGGTCTTATACCACTGTTACAGTCAAGCTCTATAATTTCTTCTATGAATGTCCACATGAATAATTCAACTAGTAGAAATGTACAAGGGACCTGCTTTCTAATAGATAAAGAAGATGGTTCGATGGATGGATGGATGGATGGATGGGTGGTCCTCTGATAAGGCTCTCTTATCATATCTATCATATGTTATCATACATAAACCAAAACAAAGATCTGACAGGTGATTTCTGTCATGTATCCACACATATTCGTAATAATCATCACTTGTCTTGGATTGTTACTCCATTGTAATTTGCTGTCAATCATCAATTTAATTTGATCTTTCAATGTTCTTCCCCTGATCCCTGAGTCATAAGGTTTACCGAATTCCAAAAATCTCAATAGAATTTTTTACTTTACAGTTGAAGCTATTAATATTACAATAATAATAATATTACAAGTTCAGAAATCCAAGCCCTAATTGTCCTGGTATTCAAGGTTTTTTTTTTATTATTATTTTTTACAAATCATGGCATATTTTGTATAGCTGAGACTTGCTCAGAAGCACTACGGAGCTTGTCTAATGTTTAGATGTTAGTGTGATCATTACCCTGTCTTCCCACTGCGTCCGTTATCTCAAAAGTCTGGCTGTTTGTCCTTTGACCATGTGACCCCCGCCACCCCATGAAGTGGGTCAGAAGCGTCGCGCTCCCAGCATTACGAGCCAGGGTTCCCACAGCACCCTGACATGGGGATTAATCCTGGCTTTAGGACAATTAAATGCTCATTAACAGCAGCAGCACTACTGGAAGTAGATCCCGTGTCAAAAACGCCCAGTTACTGACAGACCCCCCCCCCCCCCCCCGTCTAATTGCTGTTTTAAAAAAACTTTTATAATCTTGGATTTTAAGTGTCCACCTCGGTGATGAGTGTTCTGGAACCTTTACGCTTTGTTGAGGCCATTGCAACTGATTACACAGGCTGTGTCCAAATTCAGGGGCTGCATCCTTGGAAGGGCACAGTCAACTTAGCTTCTGTAAGCTGCGTCGGTCAAAGGTCAACGCAATGAATTTTGGGATATGTTGGCATGTGAAGGATCCACCTTTGGGCAAAAGGAGGACGCATTTCTAGACAGAAGGAGCCTTCGGATTGGGACAGCTTTGTTGAGACGCATTCAGTCTTTGAATGAAGCCTTAAAAGGATCCAGTCCCTGAATTCAGGCCATACGCATCATAGGGTAACGTGAAATGGCTCAGGTTTTAAGATTTGGCAACTATCAGGTGTAAGGAAGCACTTTACCAAGTTCTGGGTCATTGTGGACCAGGTATCTTACCCTCCAATGTATGATATTTAAACGTATAAGAATGTGTCGCTGTTTAATCAGTGATTCAGGAAACACTGTCTCCCAAAGCAGGGGGAACGGTAAGTTACATTTAAAAATGTGCCACTTAGTGTTTCTGTGTTCGGAGACTGTAAAAATGTAAACAAAAGATAAAATGAATCAGGGTGTTTAGACACGGATGAAAACCTTCATCATTACAGCAGCGCAGGGAAGAAGGCCGGGTGCTTCTGTGACGGTCTGTTTGTTTGGCAGAAGCGACTTTATGGAAAAGAAGCCTGCTAACTGTAGGCAGGAGCTGGAGGACCTACCTACCTAAAGATAAAATGTGTGCACTCTCACACTTACAGTGTAAATCACAACAAACATTTTCCATTTTAAGGAATGCATCATTTAGGCTACTCTTAAGAGGTGTTCTTAAGCACAGATAAGAACAGAATGCGTATTCCTTCAGCCCGCATACCCGAATTGCAGAAGATTCAGACTTTCTGTAGCTGTTTCCACCGCTGAGCTTTGAACTGGTTGACTCGTGAGTGATGTAACGATGAGCTTATATATAATAAGTATGGGGACAGGTTGAATCTGTGGGCAGTACCGGCGACTTTCGCCTCATTAAAACTTACAAGAGGCCGTGTGTGTGTGTTAGCGTGCCGCTTTAAAACACACTAACATTTGTCATTGCATTAGACACGCTCGGAATTTAGTATTAATACAGAGTACATATTACAATGTCGTGCATTAACCGAAGCTGATTTGTGAGCTAAATGGAGATGCACCATCGTTTCTGAGAGCTGGAGCTCAATTAAACCCTGTTTGAAGGTCCCCTTCCGGCTCTCGTTTTGTGCCTTCCTGACGTACACACACCCACGCACCCACCCAGGTGATGTTATTTATTTTTTACATGCCGCCTCTTCTCCTTCCTTCTGAAAACACTTGTCGCCATATCTGGCCATGGGCACCGACGCTGGGGTTCAGGATTATGAGCATGAGGCCACTGCATGCTTGTCTTCTCAGAGGCCGGGTGCAGTGCGCCTGCACGCTGGTCAGAAGCTTCATAATCTTTCCCCTTTTATTACTGATTTATGGATGCATGTGGTGCGTGGAGATGGAAATCTTCCGGGGGTATCGGCAGATGGTTGGGTTTTTAGGCAGAGAAAACATCAGTAAGGACTGCAGAGAGACTTAGTGGGTCCTTACAGAAATTTCTCATCGGAAAGCCAGCAGAGCCGTTATTCGAAGTTTAATAATGTGACACAGCCATGAGCAGTCGTTTGCTGTAATTGTTATGCGAGTCGGAGTTATATAGAGATGACATGTTCAGCAGAAAACACATGGACACTATTGTTCAGCTGAAAACGGCTTATTATATAGAATGTTCCATTTTGTGCTGTGTCACGCGAACAATTTTACTAAACATCAGTCATAGCAAGTTATATTTTGGTCATGCTAATTATATAACATTTTAGGAGAATGTATTACCCACTGCTTTAACTTGCTCCTGCAAGTGCTTTTGCGTTATTTATTTTGCTGATTCTATTTTCATCATTGCATCCGATTAATGATGTAAGTACAGTATCTGTTGCAGAGAGGACCGCACCATCACTGGAAGCATTATTTAACACTGAGAATGTAATCCTGTAAGATTGTGTAAATTCCCTTGTTCTCAAGTGAACATTGTTGTTCTTTAAATCTGGATAAAACCCTTGAAGGGATGTCAGTCTGTCACCAGACACAAGGTAGGGAACACCTTGGATAGGATGTCAGTCTATGACAGGGCATGAGGCAGGGGACACCCTGGACAGGATGCCAGTCTATCACAGGGTATGAAGCAGGGGACACCCTGGATAGGATTCCAGTCTATGACCGGGCACAAGGTAGGGGATATCCTGGGTAGGATGCCAGTCTATCACAGGGCACATACATGCACACACTCACACTTAATGGGTCTTTTAGACACCAGCTAGCATTTCTGCAGGTCTTTGGGCTGCAGGATGAAACCAGAAAACCCAGAAGAAACCTGAGCATCATGGTGAACAAATGCAAAGGGACGCCAGAGATGCTGATGGAATTCGAACCCGTGGTCCAGGGGGGGCATAGGGACAGTGTTGCCCACTGAGCAACTGTAATGCATTACAGTCATTATAAAAAACGCTTCTCTTCCTATCGCACCAGGAAAGTTAATCACTGCTCAATGAAACTTTTATAAGACTCTTATATATTTCCTAGTCAGCAAAAATTGTGAGGCATCCGTTTTTCTTGGCAGATGGGAAATATTTTCTCTCTCTCATAGTTTTTTATTAAATCAAACGCAACAAACAACAAATACGATATGAGCAGAAAAAAAAAACATTGTTTCATCAGAATTGGTGTGTGCACTTTCAGGTAAGGAAATTTAATTTAAAAGAAACATTCAATCTTTACTGTTCTAATAGATAATGATCTCTAAAATGGTCAAATTTGATTGGCTGGCACATGTTTTAATTCTCTTTTAAAGTGATCAGCAAGGGTAAACAACCTTACATAAATAGATTAATTGCATTGATTAGCAGAGCTTATGAATGCTCTTCCTAATAAGGCTGTCAGTTTCTCCAATCTGTGTCTTTTTGCTGCTTTAGTTATTGAAACCACGATTTGCCGCTGATTAAATTAGGGCGTCATTAGTCGCCGAGGCATGATTAAACACCTGAGTTAATGATCGGCCTGAAGTTAATCTTGCATGCTGGTAATAGCAGAACAATCATTAGAACGAATAGTTTTCCTTTGCGTGTGGAGTTTTCCATTTGTCGTTCTGGCACGGATGTGTTGTGAAACTATTATTGCTGTATGTCCTGGAAATTTGTTTGTTTTAGGTTCCAGATGGAAGAGGAGCTCTATCACATGTATTTTTAGCAGTTCACTGCCATGGGTTAACATCCTGGTGCGGCACCTCAGGTGAAATATTCACAAGGACTCTCTCTTTTGTGTGGGCCAGCTTCCTGTTAATTAAACAGTGAGAGCTGTCAAAGCCTTGATCTCGATGGCTGCTGGAGGTGAATTCACGTACAGAGACGTTCAGTTAGCATTTGTTATGGAAATAGTTCCTGGCCCAGGATCATCAAGCGACTGATATTTAAAAAGGAAGATTAGCCAGGAACTTAGTATAGTCAGTCAATGCAGTAATTCCATAAGCCAGTGTCTCTTCCAAACTGGTGTTCGGGTATTCCCAGGTGGTCCTCATCCCTACCAGTCTGTGGGCCCCCGAGGACCGGTTTGGAAAACACTGATATAGGCAAACTGGAATCATATTTCATAACCTGGTATGAAGATGAAGATTGATAGAGATCATGCTAGATGTCCAAAAATAAGACTAATGGAAATGTGAACACTACTAAGTCACAGAGAAGAAGACAGCAGGTAAGGTGGTGGGAGGCCCAGCCTGAAGCACTTGCAGTGCATCCTTATATCTTTGACATTGAGCTGCCGGTTGTTCTACTCCTCTTCCCACAATCAGAGAATCTTCAGAGGAATTCTGAAGGTGCCCCAGTCAGAAGCATCCCAGATGTCTGCGGTGTAAACGGGGACAGTGACTGTACTCTCCCCTGGGGCGTCACCGCCATGCTCAGCACCACATCAGATGTACAGCTATTGATGTGGATGAAACACTGCTGCTCTGTGGTATAATCAAGCCATGGTGACCTGCATAAACTGGAGCCGCTGCCCCTATGAGGAAGGCTGGGTGCTGTTAAAGGCACTGAAGTCAAGAAGAGAAATCTCACCATGTAGCAGGTACTGGATAGCTATTGTATGCAGACTGCATTGCAGGAATCTTAAACTCACAACACCCTGGGGGCTGATGGTCAGCATTTCTTCTCCCAAGGGGCCACCTGAGCTGAAAGAGAAACAATCCTCTAATCTGTAAGAAGACCAAGTCTATGCAGGTCACAATGTGGGAATGGGCAGATTTAATAATGAATTAAAAACAGGTAACATGGCTGGTAGTTTGTACTCTGCTGTAGCAGTGCTTGGGCCTCAGAAGTGCCGTGAGATGCTGGAGGACCATGTTCCCCATGACATGGGATGTCACTGGAGCAAGGGCGTAGATTTTGATATGGATGGTAGAGACATGCCCCTAGCCATGTTGTGGGGGGTGCTGGGTGTCTTTCAGAGGGGCAGGGGATGCAGGGCTGGTTTGGTCCCTACCGATGATGAAACCAAAGCCACGCCCTTGCAGTGGAGGTGTTGGACATTAGGTGTTGCACTGGAGTTGTTGGACATTAGGTGTTGCACTGGAGGTGTTGGACATTAGGTGTTGCACTGGAGGTGTTGGACATTAGGTGTTGCACTGGAGTTGTTGGACATTAGGTGTTGCACTGGAGGTGTTGGACATTAGGTGTTGCACTGGAGGTGTTGGACATTAAGTGTTGCACTGGAGTTGTTGGACATTAGGTGTTGCACTGGAGGTGTTGGACATTAGGTGTTGCACTGGAGGTATTGGACATTAGGTGTTCTTTTACTGGTAGTAGAGTCATGTCACACATGTCTTGTAGGAGACCAGTATTTTGATACTAAGTGATTCAAGATTCAAGAGGTTTATTCGTAACATACACAGTCATACACATACAGCATGTAGTGAATTGTAACCCTGGTTACTTCGAGCAGCTGTGCATGATAAGGGAAATAACAAAATAAAGAAAAATAAAAATAGAAAATAAAAATATGTGTAATGTTCAGCTGCACATAATCTATACATAAGTGATGAGGTAAAAGTGATTGTGCTGTGCAATGTAAGTGCAATGTGCAAGAGACCTGAAATGTACCAACAATTTGGACAGTATGAACTGAATGTAAGCAGTACTCGTAAGATTATGGATACTTCTAGTGTTACTTTTGAATCTGCACAGCTAACCAAACCATCACCTCATCAGGGGAATAGAAAAGTAGGAGAGCAAAACTCGGGGTGTCTGACAGTCAGGGTTTCGTGTCATTTCTTTTGGGTGGGTGGGGTGGATGATGTGAAACAAAAAGAGGGAAAGAAATGATTCACTTTAAACCAAAAGGTGACGCGGTGTTAATTTGTCCAGGGCTGAGGTGCAAATAGGGTAAAAGAATAATATAGCAGGAAGGAAAATAGGAGAATAATAAAAGTAATATTAATATTCATGACTGGTGTGTGAGTGTGGCCTGCAATGGGCTGCCCCCCCCCCCCCCCCCCCCACCATCCAGGGTTGTTCCTTGCCTTGCACCCGCAGTCTCTGGGAAAGGCCCTGGACGACCCGGAATAGGACAAGGAGTTACAGAAAAAGGATGGATGGATTCCATTTTTGCAATTTCCATAAATGAAATGATTACATGATATTAAAGATGGTACTTACGTGTTTGTCGCATGACGGTAAAAAGCAGACCGACCAAACCATGTGGAAGATGTCACAGCAGAATCTTCCGGATGCTGTTGGAGGTCTCGCTCATTTTGCCAACAATTTGCTGATGGAGCTTCAGAGTGACAGCAAGAGCTTCTGCCTGGGATTTCATTCTCACTCTCTGGTCTTTCCTGCCCGGGCCGAAGCCCAGAGCTTCCCCGGATGTTGCAGTGTCGCGTCCCTGAGTCACTCATGTTCATCATACATTTGAAAGATGCACGGAGTCACTCCAGCGAAGGCTGGTTGATCCTGTTCCGGTTTATCTCAACTAAAGTCTAAAAGATCCATTACTAGTCAGTCCAAGGAAGACTCAAGAAGGTAATAAAAAATCTCATACGGGCCTCTGCTTCTCCTTTATTGGTAATCGGAGGAAATTGTATTTCCTTGCTGTGTTCGTCTCCAGGACCAGCCAGTCAGGTCTGAAGTCTCAGCTTCTCAGTTTATCCAGCTTACAGATAATGTTCCCAGAACTTTAGTCAATGTTACGTGAAGGTCCTTTCAAAGTTGGAAGAGAGTGTTCTTACTTTGACATGTTTATCTTAACGAATGTTCTCTCAATGGCAGCACAATCGCATTATCACCTGAACATCCTTTTTACACAAATAATGTTGATAAATATTGCATAACAACATAATATTTTGTAGAACTGCCATATGTGTATATACCGCTAATACACCATCCACCTTTGAACCCGCCACCTTTGTGCTGTAAAGTGACGGTGTTACCCACGGCTCTAGCATGCCCTTCCTTTGTTGTGTTAAAAGTCTTAGTCGTAACGATACGATAACATTCCGGGAACATCAGGAAACCTGGATACTTCTAACGTTTCCAAACGTTAATCGTCACATTCAGTAAACATTAATAGAATGAAAAATTTTTTGCATTGTTCACCCCCTTTGACATAAACTCCTACAAAAAGCTACAAATTCAGGGCATATTTTTCAATGCAGCTCTACTGTAGAAATCTGCTGAGCATCAAGCAAGGGACAAGGTCTTGATCTTGCCGACCATGTAACGAAACCCTTGTGATAATCACACACAACTGACATACACTAAAGTCCATGATGGCCTTTATCAAGAAGGTCCATGCTGCCATCTTCTCTGGCAAAGGAGAAGTCACTCCATCCGCCACTGGCAGTAAGTTCAGGCTAGTGCTGATCTTGCTGTTAATGTTCTCATGTGCGTGCAGTTGATGCACATGAACCCAAGTCATAAATTTGTCATAGGTAGTCTGACATGTCAATCAAATTTGCTTTTGTATACATGACAGGTTCCAACTTCTTGCTGTAATGCTATAATTTTATAATGTCATGCCTGGCACTGAGTTATCCCAGTTCAGTTCGTGCTGACCTGGTAGTTGTAGCTTTTGATGTTCTTCAGGAAGCACACGCAGGTCTTGTTCACTGCTCTGTATGCTGCATCATGGGTGATGCTCTGAGATGTGCCTCCCTTATCATTTCCCAGGAGTCAGTGGGGCTGCTGAACTGCAGCGTAGGCCGTCTTACTTCTGCTGCACTCTGATACTCGTCTTTCCTCACAAGGTGTTCAGATGCCTGGTGAGATTTCCACAGAACCCGCTCCTGTCTGAGAGTGTCCTGCTTTTCAGAAACCCCTCCCCCCGCAGTGCCTTCAGTCGGCAGCGTCTTTGACTGGGGGGATGCTATGTTACATCTGTGAGATCGCAGTTATCCATAACGTGGGCTCGACAGCACAGCAGCACAGGAGAACGGCTCTCCTGTGTCCAGCATATCCTTCCAGAACCTTCCAAATAAAATGTTGTGACCACACAGACCGCGAATTTCTGTTCAATCAAACCCAGCTTGGTCACATTTACTCAGCGTATGAAAAGCTCACACATCCCCCTTTTTTTGGAGGGGGGCAGGGGTATTTGCAGGATGGAACAGCACTGAGCATTTTTATTATGGGATTCCTCAGTAGCTGTTATCAGCGGAGGTGGATAGCTTACGTTCAGAAAGTGAAATTCCAGACCAAGATTTCGTTTCAACCAACCGGCTAAGTATAAAGAGACACAGTCACAGAGTTATTTGAAACAAAATCTTGATCTGGACTTTTACTTTCTGGACCTGAAATATCAACCTCTGATTATCACTGGCTGTCACTGGTAGTCATGTTAAAGATTAGTTAAGGCTTATTCTGATTACTCAAAGACTTCCCCACGCTACACCCAGTAGGAGCTATAGCTAGTGAGAGACTCCCTGCCTGTACTGTAGACCATTCCTTAAAACTCCAACCGAGTGGTAGAGATAGATGCTACGGTTGTTACTTTCTGAAAATATGGCAGTGGATCAAGGAACAACCAGATCAGAGATCTGATATTGAGCTGGAAGTTTAATGGGGGGGGCTTAAGTGTCTTTCTGAAGATTTCCCTAGCTGAGTATCTCTGTGTAATGATATGGTATACTATGTTAGGACTGAGACTATTCAACTGAGACTGAAAATAAATATGTAGCCCATTTCCTTCCACAATAAACCATGTTGGCACATATAAGCGTTCTGCATGTGCACTTAGTCAGGGCAAGAAGGACGAGGTTGTCCATGTTCATGGGATCTCGTTCAGTGGGGATTCATGTGGGTCTACCCAGAGTGAGGGTTAGGGTTCCGTTCCATTGGAGCTGCGTGCCAGTTCCCCTGGGGTGAGGAACAGTGCAGATTCCTAAAGTCTAGGACCACAGTCCTGGTGGTCGAGGTATTAATTAGCTTAATAAAATCCAAGATCCAAGTCATCATAGAAGGTGACAGCTCCAGACAGAGACATCAATCATGTTTTATTTAACCATAAATTTAGAACATGCATGCAAGTCAATCATTTTGTGGTATTTTGCTGTGTGTAGGCAGAGAGAATCATATATGACCCCTACACACAATGCATGGCTCATATAAAAATCATGCAGTGTTTGAAGCAATATACAACATGCATGTAGATCCAGTGGATAAGCAGGGCAAAGGGGCATCCCAGTGTCACAGCACAGTGATGAGGGTGATGCAGACTGAATGGAGGTGAGACCAAGCCAAGAATGGGGGTTTGCAGACAGAGGGAACATAAAGAGCTGCTTTACCATCATGGGGATCACAGGGAAATTCAAACAGGAACTGGGAGAAGGGTACAGCAATGTGTGTCAAAATGAGCATGTCAGAATCTAAGCATATCAGGTTAATTCAGCAGCCAGTGTACACAAGTATGCAAGTGCTATATATGATCCAAGCAAATTATGCACCTGTATAACATTCATTTTTAAAGTATAGGATTCTTAAAGGGCATGTACTGTATGTTCCGGACATTTTTATTTTTTAGCTAAAACTGTCTGGCAACATTCACTGAACATTAAACCAGTGTAACCAATGATCTATTTTTGGGCTATGATGTCATTTTATACAGTGAAGTATGATATTGTTGCCCTTGAAGCATATACGATGTTTCCCTTAGTTTACTCAAAACGAGAAATTAAGGGAAATTTTAATAGTGTTTGTAGTAAAAATGCGATTACAGTATCAGTTAACTGTAAGCTAACATAAGAACAGTCTGTGGTTGAAACATACGATATTCTCACAACTTACTCCTGACATACTCATGGCATACTTGGGATATACTCCAGGCCTACTCAAGGCATACTTAGAACATACATACAGTGTAGCCTTCGGACATACAGACAGTGCCCTAGTTACGAACGAGAGCCGTTCCCTAAGTCTGTATTCAAGTCGGGGTAAGTCAGGAAAATAATAATACAGTACAGTAATAACAATAATAATCATGCGGTAATAATAAGAGTAACTACATACAGTACTATACTGTACTATTCTATGCTGTACCTTGAGCCAACAAAACACCAAAACCACAAAGTAGCATGTGCCCTCATTGTTATGAATCATTGTATTTAACCTGAATTTTTCTGCAATAGCCTTAATGGTGGTCTGTTTACAAGTACAAGTTGTCTGTATGTCGGATGTTCTTAACACAGGTACTGCCTGTACTTGGACATACTTGTGCTTCGATGGGAAAGAACAAGCAGAACAGCAGCAAGTGGCCAGTGACAAAGAGGTAAAGGTGTCGTGTCTAAATGTCTTATGTTCATTTGGCCACATTAACACACCTTTTTCGGGATAAAAGGTTTTTTTGCCGAGTTTCTTTGAATGTGCACTCAGGTCTGTGAAATAGCAGAATAGGCCGACTGTGTAAAATCAGAGGTCCGGCGAAAGGAGCCATTTCATCAGCATTACCCGCTGTGCAGCGCTCACTGCCCAGCTCCGAGCTTTAAGCTTTTTTCATTTATAACCCCCCTCCTCCCTTGCTCTCCGGTAAATGAAAGTGACCGGGGCAGAATATGAATGTCCGCGGGTTCGAGGCGCATTTGGCCCAGACGTGTACCTTCTTTATTGTTGGAGATTTGAGCTCAGCTCTGTAGCAAGCGGGAACATGCCATGAGGACATTAGCGGACACGCTCATAAGCACAGCCCCCACCCCCCACGGGAGCAGACCCAGTGCCAGCTACGGTGGAAAAAAAAATCTAATCGTTTGGAGATGAAATCCTCAGAGGGATCCAGACTTGAAGAAGGACCCCCCCCCCCCCATTCTTCCCCAGGCCCGTAGCCAAAGCAGGAAGTCCAGATTCGCCGCTGTCCGGCACAGAGCCGGCAGCCCAAGAAATCTTTGGCTGATGAAGGAGAAATGAGAGGAATTAGAGAGAGAGCACATGGCCAAGCCGTCACGGTACACAGCCTAGTCATCATGGTACACAGCCCAGTCATCATGGTACAGAACCCAGTCATCATGGTACACAGCCTGGTCATCATGGTACACAGCCCGGTCATCATGGTACACAGCCCGGTCATCATGGTACAAAGCCTGGTCATCATGGTACACAGCCCGGTCATCATGGTACACAGCCCAGTCATCATGGTACAGAACCCAGTCATCATGGTACACAGCCCGGTCATCATGGTACACAGCCCGGTCATCATGGTACACAGCCAGGCCGTCACGGTACACAGCCCAGTCATCATGGTATAAAGCCCAGTCATCATGGTACACAGCCCAGTCATCATGGTACAGAACCCAGTCATCATGGTACACAGCCCAGTCATCATGGTATACAGCTCGGTCATCATGGTACACAGCCCAGTCATCATGGTACACAGCCCGGTCATCATGGTACAGAACCCAGTCATCATGGTACACAGCCCAGTCATCATGGTACACAGCCAGGCCGTCATGGTACAAAGCCCAGTCATCATGGTACACAGCCCGGTCATCATGGTACACAGCCCAGTCATCATGGTACACAGCCCGGTCATCATGGTACACAGCCCGGTCATCATGGTACAAAGCCCAGTCACCATGGTACAGAGCCCGATCATCATGGTACACAGCCCAGTCATCATGGTACACAGCCCGGTCATCATGGTACACAGCCCAGTCATCATGGTACACAGCCAGGCCGTCACGGTACACAGCCCAGTCATCATGGTACACAGCCCGGTCATCATGGTACACAGCCAGGCCGTCATGGTACCTACAGTAAGTACTTTGGCATTTTTACTTTTTTGATTGCATTCACAGATATTTATAAAATTTAAGTTATCCAAATGGTCACTTGAAAAATGTCCACAAAAGTTTCAGGTATACTACACTTTGGGGACAATCTGGTCCCCAAATGAAACATTCAGTGCAGGTATGAAGCACATTGCTACCGTAGGACAGTTTAGGATCCTAGAAGCAGGACTGAAGTTCCATAAAGCAGGAAAGAAGCCCTTCATTAACAAGAAATGGAAGTGTTATACAAATATAAATTGTGGTCTCTTAATTTTTATAATTTTTTTTATTTGGTGTTTTTCTGCCTGTTTTTCAGTTTATGATTGTCTTATAAACCCAAATAAGCAGATTTTGACTAACGACAAACATCCTTCTGTCTGTCTGTATGGAATACACTGAAAAAAATATATATTTTTAAATGTATCTTTTTTGGGGGGAAATGAATGTTATTCCATAGATTTGGTAACTCGTGGTACCTCTGAAAATAGCAATGATTTGAAACAGACCATTTGTGAAGCTGCTGGTCAGCTTACAGGCATTTTTATGCTTTATGTCTTTGACATTTTCGGGTCATCTTGCATGAGTTGCTTACTTCAGGTCAAGGCCTCTGACTGCAAAATTTCTTAGATTTGTTTTGTTTTTGGCAAACACAGAATTTCTCATGCATGCTGAAAAGTTACATGTTCACGGCATGATGATCTTCCAGCATCTTCCGGGGGCACATCGCAGAAGCAGTTCCCTGTTTGTCAGTCTGTCACGTTCTCCTTGTTGGTGAGCTCATGCAGTAATTTTAAGAGCTGTTCTTGCGTGATTTGCATATTGTACAATCACTCCAGGGAAGTGTAACAAATCTATTATATATGCAAGATTTGCATTTTCTATCCAACCATGAATGGCTGAAGGCTTACGAAATGTTCTACCATGAGCACCAACAGCTCTCTCTATTTGCAAATATCCTCAGATAGTTCTCTTAATTTTAGCCTAATTAATTTCTGCAAGCCTGTATCACTAAAATTTGCGTCTGGGTCTGTACTGTATCTGCGTCTGCGTGTGAATCTCTATACGTGCGTATCTGTTGATCGTCACGTCGATTTGAATTCCCGATTCGACTGACCCCCTTAACGAAGACCACCGTATTGGATAAAGGCGCACAACAGAGTCTTTTTCAGCTTCATCATTAAAGAATGCAAGGATACCTTCTGTAGCCATAGAAAGGCAGATTTGGAAATGAATTCAGATCCAGGCCCGGATTGCCTGTTACGTTTTGGTAAAATCCCAGCAGCCTTTAGGCTGTGTCACTGTGCCCTTAGCAATTTCTGGACGAGTATAGTGGGCAGTGACTGGCGCCAGGCTGCATATGCTTACTCTTTGCAGGTGCTGTTTATATGTGTTACCGTTCAGGGACATTTTAACACGTTGAGGACTATTATTATGCTTTTGGTTTTTCAAGTACGTGCTTGAAACAGTCTGTGCTGTCAGAATTATTTTATTTTCTGAAGCTATTGTGCTACGCTTAGCGCCCTGTAACTGGGATAAAATGATTTCATTTCAATTATAAGGCTTCCTGGCTCCTGCCTCGTGTTACTGGTAGTTGCTGTTATTTCGATGAGGGATGGAGGTTATGGCATCGGTCCTGTGACGAAACGCCGCCAGGATCAAATCTCCCCGGAGACTCTTGCTCTCATGTTTCCGACAAATTAAACTCAACTGCATCTATAAGTATGTAGATTATTCCTGAGCAGCATCTGACATAAATAATTAAAAAAGGTAATATCTAATGTAACATCTGCGATAGGTCAGGCTGAGGTGCGATGGGTAATAAAGCATTTAACGACATGGATTTGTAACCTGAAGGTTATGTGTTCAAGTCCCAAAAGTCTCTCGGTTCAAACGGGATCGTCTCTGACTTTAAAGCAGACTGTGAAACTAGATGAAAGGACCGTATAAAGAAAAGGCAGGGAGGTTCTCTAAAAGCCTTGTAAAGCAATTCATTTTGTACTCCCCAGTCACACCAGCTGAAATACAGGTTTCAATTCAACTCACAGTAAGGATTTTTGTCCCTTCATAAAAAATTTAGCAGGACATAAGACTCCTTCTAACTATACAGCACTGTATGGAATTAGCCTTGCACATTTTGATGTTTGACATTACATACACATCACACACACACCTTATCAGTTTTATCATGATCCTCCAACATCAGCCCTGACTTATTTATTCAGCAGGCTCTTCTGTCCAAAGCGATGTAAAAGCCAGGCAGACAGAACATGAGATCTGCTGTTCTGCTACCATTGTGATAGTTACTCCTAAAGGACTGTACTGTTGTACCATTGAGGCAGGTTATAAAATATCCCCCCACAGGGAAAACATTGTACGTGTCTTTCTATCACTTGGATGTTCCTCAGTACTCTAAATCAAAATTCAATATATAGTACCACTCAAACGTTTGGACATGCCAAGACACCTACAAATGAGAGTAATTGTGTCACATCACATGACCTGGCCATCTGACCTAAAAATAGTAGAAATGGTTTTGAGGCGTTTGACCAGACAGTGAAGGAGAAGCAACCAATGAGTGGTCGGCATATATGTGGGACCTCCTTCAGGACAGCTGGAAAAGCATCCCAGGAGGCCATCTCAGGAACTGGCATAGTGGAGACAGTAGGGTCAGTCAGTCCCTGGAGAAGCTGGAGTTAAGGGTCTTGCTCAAGGGCCCAATGGTGAGATCATTCTGCTGGTTCAGGGATTTGAAACAGCAATCTTCTGAGCCCCAATCCACAGAGCTGCCCCCCCCCCCCCCCCAGCAAATTACTTTTAGTATTACTTTGTTTAATACTGAAGCCTGAGAGAGCTTCATCTTCATTGTGAATGGATGGATGGATGGATGGATACTCAAACATTGTTAAAACAAAATTCAAGATAATACAGTACTAAATAGGGGTGGCATGGTGGTGCAGTGGTTAGCACTGTTGCCTCACACCTCTAGGACCCAGGTTCGAGTCTCTGCCTGGGTTACGTGTGTGTGGAGTTTGCATGTTCTCCCCATGTCGTCGTGGGGTTTCCTCTGGGTACTCCAGTTTCCCCCCACAGTCCAAAAACATGCTGAGGTTATTTGGAGTTGCTAAATTGCCCATAGGAGTGAATGGTGTGTGAGTGTGCCCTGTGATGGGCTGGTCCGGCCCCCGTCCAGGGTTGTTCCCTGCCTCGTGCCCATTGCTTCCGGGATAGGCTCCGGACCCCCCATGACCCAGTAGGATACGCAGTTTGGAAAATGGATGGATGGATGGATGATATTAAATTCCAATGTTGAAATACTCATTTATTTAATCAGTGCTTTAGGTAATCTCTGAAGCATTTAAATTGAGCATGCATACTTTTATACACAATTGTAAAAACATTTACCTTAACACAGCTCTTTGAAATATTTCCAGCTTTGTGAAGTACTATCCTAAGCTGTTTTGAAGTATGCAATTTTTTTCTCCTCAATCAGATGAATCCTTTGCAGGATAGAAGCAGAAATTCTGTTTCCTACATAGTGGCACACATTTATAAAGCTGAATATCATTCCAGTTCAAGTAATGCTTCCAGGCCTGCAATAATACACATGGAGGGCAAATAAAGCACATGTGAGTTTCTTTTTTCCCTGTTTTAAATTGGAAGTAGTTGATTGGAGCTGTTGACTGCTCTGCGTAGCACCGCAATATATCTTCAAACTTAAAAGCAATTGTTTTGACAGCAGATCTCGATCAACATGCTGAATCATTTCATCTCATAAATCTTCTTCAAAATGATTTCAGGCAATAAAGGTGCATAGGATATGAGAGAGAGCCCCTTTTTTTCACTCCGTTTATGGTCTGCATTAAAACTCTTGGCGGTTCTATATTACATCGAACATCTGCTCTTCTGCATTTACAGCTCTGGGATGGTTCTGTAATAGACAACTATCCCAGTGCCAACCTTGTTAATTAGGCAAGAGAAGTTTAACGGGAGGGGCTCAGTTTTTGGAGGACAGATCTGACACGTTCTTCTTGCTATGGTGTGCACACCAATGCAAAAATGACTAGTGGCGCTTTATTCACTACAGGTTAGAGACCTTTGTCTATCCCACCTTGAGACACACAGACAGATTGGTGATCACATACTGCCTGGAATCAGGGATGATTTAAGGGTTTTGCTCTTAGGCCTAACAGTGACATCACCCTGACCTGGGATTCAAACCAGCAACCTTCTCAACACAAGTCTAGCATCCTAACCTGTTGAGCCGCACTCTGGCCCATGATTGAGAAGATCACAATAATGACAATTAATAAAAAATATTAAAAAATAAATGTGATAAACAGCAGGCCATTTTTGTATGATGCTGCCTCTGTACTGGCGCCTCAGTGATCGCCACACCACAGCCTGCCCTCTGGTCTCTCCAGATGCCCACACTGGCCCCCTCCTCCACGGGGGGGGGGGGGGGCTTTCTTATCACACTAAATTTAGCATTCCTTAGATGTCTCACTAAGGTGTTTTTTGACTGCTATTAAGTAAAAATCATAAAGATATTCTCTCAAGGCAAATGCAATCCCACTTCCTGCAGTAGTTACATGAGCGGAGGGTGGGGATTGTGGGGGCTGTAATGAATATTAATGAACGAATATATTAAACGCTGCAAAAGGCGCCTCCCACATGTGGGGACTACATGATCTGCCATTTGTCCCAGTGGAGGAAACCTTTTTTTTTTTATGAAGGCTAAAAAAGAAATCGCTTAAAAGGCCGTGTGTAAGTGAATTTCCCAGCGATCGCACTTTGAAGCCACGCATTAAAAGTGTTTAAAGGGAAGAGGCAACACTGCTGCTCACTCCAGAAAACTCGCGCGGGTCCAGCATCCCTCAAAGCTAATTTTACGTGTGATGAAAGTTCAGGACAGTGAAATGAATCCAGGGTCAGTTACCTCTGTAGCTATCTGGCAGGTGTAGGTACCACTTAACCGCTAATATACGAATACTATTCAGAACTGGATCTGTCCCTTTCGGGTCTGCAGCGTCGACATGTCCTACTGCCATGCGCATGTGCAGTGTGGTAAGGGGTTAATTAAGTCTGAATCCCATAACCAGGTGCCACCGGGGCGAGTCTCTGTGTAAAAACCTGCTTTGTGACAAGAAGATGTGGGACTGCAGGCATCTGAATGAGCGTCTAGAGGAGCCACAGACCTGCACTCCTATGCATGCAGCTCCGTCTGATCAGACCTGGTTGTGTCACACGTTGAAGAATCCTCCTTTGATATCCAAAGTCCAGCATTATTAATAGATGCAATTTTAATATAGATTATTATGGCATGGAAATTATGTAAGCCTCATCAAGCATCAAGTACCTCGTACTGACGGTAAAATATGTCATGAAAAAAATTTGACACATTTTATAACAACAATAACTATGTTTAATGTGTTGAGTTAAGGTGTTTGTGCAAAGCACCATGGGAGCTGACATCTGGCTGAGCTATAGATGATAGGCCTATCAAGTGTTCAGCAATGGGGAGTGGGGGGAGCACGATTTGCTACATGGGGTTTAACGGCCTCAGCAAAAACTGCATCTCACAAACAAAACACAAACGGGCCTTTAATAATGTTTCAAGATAAATACCTCACTTTCCTGGGAAATTAAGCAGGGCTTTTGTGCAGGCTGTGCAGAATCTGTAAACTGAATTAGGGAGCAATTTGCCGTGTCTTTGATGTGGTAAATGTGAAGCGCGGCTGAGAAGCATGCAGACTGCAGGGGAGGAAGGATCGGGGCTGCGATGGTGATGAGCGCCGCTGTCGGACTCTGCCGCACGAAAGTGCTTAGTCCAGGTTCCGAGAGGGATCTCGAGGAGGGCGCTGTGGGAGGGAAAGCAATGAGTGTGAACAGTGAGAGAGGGAAGATGCTGACGGGGTGGCCAGCGAGGTGGAGGGGGGCATTAAGGCAGGAAACGACACGCCGCCCGTCAGGGGGTAAATAAAGTCAGGTATTAAGGCCATAAATTCGTAATTACTGCTGCCAAAAAGCAAGAACGTGTAATCAACTTAATCAAAATTTAATCATTCATTAAAATTTTTGTTTAATAAAAATATTATTAAATCGACCACGTTCATTTCAAACAAATCAATACTGCCTTAAAATATCATTTAAAATTGTACATTCTAGAAGTATTCTACTGTACATATTATCACATATGCCGTGACTGATATACTGTGAGCCAATGAATGCATAAAAAAAAAATTCATTCACTGATTTTGTCGCATTATTACTGTTATGGTTTGAGGTCAGTGTTTTCCTACTGGATGGCTATTTATTACAGCACAATGGGTTTATAAATATACGGTGGAAGAACATCAAACTGTGATATAACTCTTGGGGGAAATGTCGCCCATCCGGCCGCTGCTGTCTGTGAACATTACCCACAGCGGTGTGTCGGGGGCCGTCTTTGTCTCTCTGCTAAATTCTCCGGTATGGATGGTAGAGCTTGCCAGTTATTTGGAATTTAATTAGTGGGGGGGGGGGGCAATGAAGAGTATCAATCATTCTGTCTCAGCTATGAGATTATTCGCGCTTTCGATGGGAATCGGTAATAATGATGCCTCGCTTTCTCTGTATCATGGAGGCTCTGCGGGCGAATCCAGCTCAGAGCGATCCTGCATTTCAGAGCTGGAGAACAAAAACACCCTCGTCAAACCTCCCGAGAGCATCTCCAGTGCTGCCTGCTACAGCCTCGGCGTTTTTTTATTTTTTTTTTCCTGTTTGGGGGTGTTTTTTTTTTTTTCCTTTCACCCCTCGGGGGTGCTAAATATGATCTGCCTTCTGCATGCAGAGACTCCTGCGTGCATTTTTTATTCATGTCGATTAACGGTAGCGCTCCGTGTTAGAAGTTTGCTTTGAAGACACCAAGCCCTCTGATCACCTCCTTAAACAAACGACTCCCTCAGAGTCTCAGTCGATTTAAAATGCACAAATGGGGGAACACCCCCTCCCCGCCCCCCCCCCCCCCCCCCCCACCACCTTCCACAGACAGACGCTAAGGGAGGGTAATCTCTGATTCCTCTGAGAGAAGAATCTGCAAACATCCCTACTTCAGTTTTCTCTCACCAAAACAGCAAAGAAAGTTGTGCCGAAATCTTACGGAAACCCGTGAGGAAAATTAAAATACTTAAGCACAACAAAAATTTGTCATACCAAATATCCATCATGTCACACACTTGATCTTATAGCATGTTTATGTTGTGGAAACGCAAATATGTAAGTCAGAGTAATTTATTTAAGTGTGTTACATACGAAGCAGTACAAAAAGTCGTTAGTTTATACTTTTTGGTATTTTATGCGTTTTGTGTGGAATTTTGTTAAAAGTATATCCCCCTTCCATCTTCAGTGAACCCTCAGTCTGTGACTGCAAGGCTGCCCCTACTTACAGTTCGAACTCTGCGCAGTGGAGCAGTGTATTGTCCGTGAACTGCAGAGTGCGCTGATGGGTGTGTCCAGCCTAGAGATAAGGCTCCAGGGACCCTTCAGCCGGGAGAGCTGACGTCACATGAGTAAAGGGACCGAAACGATTGGCTGGCTAGAGGGAGCTACCAGACCCACCTTACCAAAACCAACATGGTGTGGACAGGAAACTGATAGCCGGCACACACCGGGCCCAGTGCACAGAGTTTTCTCTCATGGGTTAAATTTCTGTTTATTTACTTGATCATACTTGTGTTCGAGTGTACCCACTTCACATCATCTTCCACTGCCAAAGACCAGAACACAAGCACAGAGGTTGGTAAAAATCGCCGGATGTTGGTCTGGTTCCGGCCCAAATATCTAGGACACATCGGTTGCATCCTCGCCGAACGAGACCGATCCCATGATTCTCTCCACCCCAAGCTCGTTCTCGGGAGTCGAGTTAGCAAGACTGGTCTTGCCGAGACCAGAAGCACGGTCTTTGTGTTCTAGGTATTTAGATTCACTCCTTATATTTTACTACCTGTATTATCAGCTTAAAGCCATGTTATGGTGTCAGTTAACGCAAATCAAAATCTGACCACGTTGACGTCTCTTTACAGTATACAAAATATATTGGCCGTTACGCTGTTTTTTAATCACTGTAATAAAACAAGAACCATAAATGGAGTTAACTAAATGTAACAATGGTTGTATTTCAAAATCATTATGCAAAGATATTTTACTACCATCCTGAGATAAAACAATTACAGCAATATTTCATGGGAAATGCATAACTGTAGCGAGTGGCTTTATTTTAGAAGGAGTGCGTGTAATTTTTGTGTCCTTGAGGCACAGATGACAGATTTTGCGCAACAGATTACCATGTCATTACGCTACAAATTGAGCATCCCCTCTGAAATATTGTAGTACAATTTTACAGTAACAAGAAGAGAAGCCGCTCCAAAGGAGTCAGTCGGTATAATCCTGACAGTGCTATTCCAGCATCCAGAGGCATTAAGCACAGAGAACACAAACTGGATTACTTATACTATTTCTGTTTATTTTGGGGGGGTCTTCTGTCATGTCCCTGGTTTTTTTTTCGTTGTTGTCGTTGAACGGTGTTCAGATGTTGTTATGTACTGAGATTGAACAGAGACACTATCAAAAATCTATCATGTATTCAATGTGCAATAATGTCCTCGGAATAGGCATGCATAAAAAGAGAAATAAGTAACAAAAAAAAAAGTCACATTTACATAGTTACATCGTTAATTAAGCTGTTCTGAACTGTCCTGCGTGTTATATTTCCACCAGGGCAAATTCCTTGACTGTTTAGCATTTGAAGTTATAAACTGTACATTGGACTTGAAGAAGCCCAAAGGTTATCTTATGGACATGAATTTTGCTGGGCTGATCATGCACATCCGTACTTGCAGGGGTGTTTTTGTGGATGCCGGCCGCGAAGCCAGCTGTTGTGTACCTGATGGTGAGACGGGGATGATGGGCCTTTCGAAAAGGGTGTAATAAACGGCTCTCGTGGGCCGCTTGGGCCTGGCGTGGGGCGGACAGGAAGGCCGGGAGGCCGCGCTTGCGGAGGGGCAGGCCCAGATGGCACTGTGGCACTCAGGTTCTTTCGAGTGCCATGTGGTTGTTCCAGAAAAACACCACAAGACAAAGATCCTTAGTCTCATCACGAATCCCATAAACAGATGTCAAGAGGGAGAAGCACTCTTCTGGTAATCAGAACAAGAAGGTTGGCAGCAGATGCTTTTTGTCCACAAACTTTAACAGGAGCCAGTGTTGATAGCAAGGACACGGAAATCCGTGACAGTGACCAGCATAAGAGATATGGGGACGGACGAACGGACGGATGGATGGATGGAGGGATAGATGGATGGATGGACGAACGGACGGATGGATGGATGGAGGGATAGATGGATGAATGGACGGACGGACGGATGGATGGATAGATGGATGAATGGACGGACGGACGAACGGATGGATGGAGGGATAGATGGATGAATGGACGGACGAACGGATGGATGGAGGGATAGATGGATAGATGGATGGTCAGACAGATGGGCGGACGGATGTATGGGTGGACAGATGGACGGACGGATGGATGGAGGGATGGATGGATGGATGGACGGACGGATGGATAGATGGATGGATGGACGGATGGAGGGACGGATGGACGGACGGATGGATGGAGGGATGGATGGGTGGACAGATGAACGGATGGATGGATGAATGGGTGGATGGATGGATAAATCAATGTGAGCAGCAATCACACAAGCAAGTCACCACAAATCTGGGCATGTTGTTGATCGGCCACCGCGATGCTCTTAGTTCTTTCGTGCTTCATGCAAACATGCTACTGCAGCAGTTCAGCCAGCGAGGTTTCAGAGTGATCGCTTTGCCGAATGTCCATCCTCAGAACTCTGAGACTGCGCCATCAACTGCTCTTTGATGTGCGTTTAGAATGCACATTACCCTAAAAACCTCTAGGGACAGCTTTTCTTCAATTTGCCAGATGAAAATGAGTCAGAATTATATCTGTTATAAAACTGTTAAATGTAAAAATGTACCTTTGGAAAGCAGCACGTAGCCAGCTTGATTGTCCTGGCTTTATTCCGTAGAGCATGTTTTGCAGGAATTCATGGCTGGAATACATTTAGACTGAGCGGTGTGTGATGTAAATGATGCCTGTCTCTCCCTCGCTTTCAGAAATAACAAAGAAAACCTCAAGGGAAGATCCCCGCTGTACTTCTGATAATGGCAGGAGACAGCAAGGTGGGCAGGGAAAAACAACACGTTCCACGGCGGCAGAGATTCACCCAATGCGAATGAAAGTCATCCTAACTTCCAGCACTTACGGACGGCAAATGAGCTGGTTTGAGCAGTTACACAGGAAAGCAACATACCCCTCGCCAACCTATACACCTATAACAAGGATCAGTTTGCCTTTTAAGTATCGCACTGAATGATGGGGAATTTGTTTTTAAATAAAGAATTAATACAAAACTTTATACTGCTTATACTGTTTTCCAATAAATCTTCTTTATTGAGATCTCAGAGTAACAACACAGTATATCACCAAACTTCACCTATTACAAGTCACAAGTAGTTTTGCCAAGTAACGAGATGGTTTCTTCAGTGTCACACCCGGCTAGCTAACACTAACAGCTAACGCTAACAGCTAACGCTAACAGCTACGCGGATGAGGGAGAGCCACCCAGCATCCTGCCTTCCACTGCATCTAAACCCATACAGCCAAATTTCCGAATTGTTGTCAATAATAATTATTATTTCCACCAAATGGTCAGCGAGTGTCTTGGTGTGGTGCAGCATGGATTGTTCAGCTCAACAGTCCAGCCTCAGTTCTTGTTGCTCATTCGTTCTCATGCACAGTTACTTCACCGTCGTTTGCATACACATTTTGCCTTATAAGTAATGCTAGACAAAAGGGTCATAAACTGAACGAAGCCCATGACTTTATTACCGTGGCCTGTTTTGTGTTTGGTGGTTCCCCAAGTGGACATTTACTGGCCTGAAATTTTTAATCTGTGGACTCATCTGGTTAGCTTTTTGGCACAGTTCCCTCGCCATTACACATTCAAAGCAGATTTAAGCCCCCCCCCCACCGCGGATGCATGACGGTTCCTAAAAAGGCTCTGAGTGCCAGCAATTTGCACCCAGCATCTCATGTGGCTCCCCCATGATGTCAGCCAGAGGAAAACGACCTCCCAAAAACCGACCTGTCTGAGACCTGGGTGTTCCTGCTTATCAGCTTAAGCTGGCCAGATGTGCAAGGATCACCTGGAGCTGAGAGACACCGAAAGGATGGAGCCAGGATCGCCAACTCAACACTGACCCCTGGCGCCGGCCAGTCTGCCAAGCAGCTATTTGACTCGATATGTCAGAAGAGGATGTTAGGAGCCAACCGCACTGGACCGATGACAGAGTACAAAACACGTGGATCTATAGCCAGGAGACAGTGATTAACCGGATCTTTCTGGCAACAGCACGTGAATGATGGGCCTGGATTAGGGTAAAAATTGGTTATTGTGATAAGATAAATGCTGCGACCCAGCCTGCGTCATTGTCACATGCCGTTTGCAGCTGTTCATGCCAGAATTACAGCAAAATGTAGCACGTTCATTAATACACTGTATTTAAACATGACTGGTTATTTATAGAGCATTATTGAATGGAATATCCTGTAGTTCATGAATTAAAAGCATTATTGTTGTCTCAAACTGTTTAAATATAATTTTTTTTCAGATCTAGTTTTCACAGGCTACCACTGATGCTCAGTTAATGTCAGGTAATGTTGTTTCTACTCTCTCTCTCTCTCTCTCTCTCTCTCTCTCTCTCTCAATCTATTCATCTAATTTCATCATGTCCATGTTTTCAAACACAAGCCTGAAGATCACAGCTCTGCAGTCATCAACTGTGACGGTTGCCAAATCTCTGCACAGGTGGCAGTGAAGCTATTCCACTAAAGATGATCACAAAACCCAGCACAAGTGGCAGTGAAGTAACTCTATTGAACAAGGTAACAAAACACCTGCACAAGTGGCAGTGAACTTACTCCACTGGAGAAGGTCACCAAACACCTGCACAGGTGGCAGTGAGGTTACTCCACTGACCAAGGTAATAAAACACCTGCACAGGTGGCAGTGAGGTTACTCCACTGAAGAAGGTCACCAAACACCTGCACAGATGGTAGTGAAGTAACTCCACTGACCAAGGTAATAAAACACCTGCACAGGTGGCAGTGAGGTTACTCCACTGAAGAAGGTCACCAAACACCTGCACAGATGGCAGTGAAGTAACTTCACTGACCAAGGTAATAAAACACCTGCACAGGTGGCAGTGGAGTTACTCCACTGAAAAAAAAGTCACTAAACACTTGTACCTGTGCCAGTGAAGTTATCTCACTGATGGTCACCAAAACCTGCGCAGGTGGCCGTAAAGTTATCCCACTGAAGGTCACCAAACACCTGCACAGATGTCTGCACTTCCGTTCTATAAAAACCTCCCGTTTTCATCAACTGCCCATCTTTCTTCCAACAATTATGCTGTCCTCCTGAGAGCTTTCAGTCGACACCCCCCCCCCCCCCCCCCAATCCAGCTGCCCTTCAGCAAATATGCAATTTGCCATGTCAAGTATATTAAGAAAATCTATTGTCATGGGGGGGGGGGGGGGGGGGGTGAGCAGGCATCCATAAAGTAACAGCAGAAGAAGACAAAGTCAAAATTGGTAGTAAAAGAGAAGGTGGATTTCTCAGCAGTGTCTGAGACTAATGAGAGCGACAGGAGCTTATTTTGTTTCTCTGTCATCTACCCAGATTTCATCCATCCATCCATTTTCCAGCTGGGGTTTATTTATTATCTGTAACAGAGAAGCAGACTAAAAGCACGACTGGCACAATGCACTATTATCTATATATAAACTATGCAGCTGTTAAAAATGCCTAAATCGTTGGTTGAAAAACTATAAAGTATTCCTAAAATAGAGAAGATTCTGGAAGCTGCACTTGCATGTTTTGTCGCGCTCTTGGTGCTGCCTCAGCTATTTTTATATTCATTACCGTTCAGAAGATGCTCCGAAACATAAACATTGAAGGTGTGATTTAAAGCAGATCAAGCCTGCGTCTCGGAGCGCTAGGAATTCGGGATTGTTATCACTTCAATCAAACAGAGATATTGATATGAGAATATAGAAATGCCCTTTTAATTGTAAGCCAAACACTCGGCATCCTTTGGGATGGTGCGCTCCTCCAGTGCATATGACACCCGGTTTCTGGCGTAAATCAAATTAAGCAAAAGAAAAGGAAAAAAAAACAGTGAGCAACCCTCAAATGAGACGGGAGACTTCTTGAATATGTTAGGGGTGGGGGCTGGTGTGGGGGCAACAGCTTGGAAGCTTCCCTGTGGGACAACAACGCCGGCAATCTGCAGCTGGCGCCGGGGATCGTCAGCTACAAATATTCACATATTTAATTATGGAAAAGTCCCCTCACTTTCAAAGTCACTGGCTCTGAATTCTGCCTCTGGATTTCTGCAGATTTGCCCATCGAGTCTGCGCAGGGAGGAACAATCCAGAAAAACGGGAGATGAACAAGAATGCCAGGCATGTAATTACCAGGGAGCAGAGCTGGCTGCCACGTCAGCTGAGATTTAACATTAACTGAGCGTTAAATATGAATCGTTAAATATGAATCATTAAATAATGTTTCCCTCCACCTGGTCCCAAATCTGTAAAACAACCTGTAAAATGCACGGCGCAGTCATCAGCAAACCAAATCCATTCATAGCATTATAAATATCATAATCATTATATATACACTGTGCTTCAGTGATGGGTGTGATTTTTGTTGCAAATTAAATCAGTCCTTGTTCCTGCTATTTTATACGAAAATATATCATATGAACCTGCCCAGGCAGTGCATTGAAATCTGAGGACAGACATCGACCAACAGACGCATCACCACCTGAATTACATTGAGTACTGGATAACGCCTATGCTAACATAGCTGGTAAGACGTCCCTACAGAGGGTGGCGCCTTAGGCGGCCGCATACGTCACCTAATGGGTAGATGGGCACTGATTAGACTGAATATTGTGGTCGCAGAAAGGAAAATATGTGCTGAGTGTTTAGAGCAATTTACAGTGAGGCCAGAAGGAATGCAATGCGAGACACATTATGCGCAATGTATTTGACATTAGCTAACAGTTTATATAGTAAAAGCCACTTAAATTGGCTACTTTCGTAGTTTTTTTATTATTATTTAACAAAAACTCTTATCTTTCATAACACCCAGTTAACAATATAGTTATCATTGTTATCATTGGAAGTAATGTTTCATCATCGTACCTATTCAGAAAGTCAACATATATAGAGACTATAGCCCTGCAAAATTCATAAATGTGATTCTTACACTTGTTGTTTAAATGCCTAATTTTCAAAAAAAAAAAAAGGGGGGGGGGAGTTTAAAAATGGACCATAATCATATACCAGACTTTCAGAGGTAAGTGAACGTCTTAGACGATTAAGCGTAAAGACAGGTACCTCGCCGTAACGTTGTGAAATTATTATTATTATTATTATTATTATTATTATTAATAATAATAATAATAATAATAAGAAGAAGAAGAAGAAGAAGAAGAAGAAGAAGAAGAAGAACAACAACAACAACAACACTTTTCATTTTGGGGTCGATTTTCATATAAACGAATTTATGTGGCTACGTGAATCCAATGCATAAAGTTTCTTCTGTTTGTTTTAAATCTCGGCAGCTTCGCACTGACTGTAATAAAACTACCATACATTTCCTGTATTGTGTTTCCCTCTAAATATTATTATTACTGTACGGGAGCAGATTTCATATTTATCGCAGCCGCTGATAAGCTGAGTTTTGCTGATAAGTCAGTTTCTGCTCTCTGCACTTATGAGGGAAATGACACTGTAAAACTGCTGTACTAGTTACTCTGGAACTGGTAGGGCAAACTGTAACCTGGTCATATTTACTTGACTTTAAAGATGACGACTAACCAGCTATATTTAGTCGTTTACTTAATTCATACTAAAGGGCAAATTCTATCATTTGTAACCATACTGATCTATTGCGACAATACATTATAGAAAAAGACACATCAATTATTAAGCATTTATTGATTATTAAATATTTGTAGTTTATTTATCATCAAGCCTCGTGTGGAAAAACAGTTTATGGTAATTCTTCGTTTAAAATGATTAGCTAATCTATCAAATGATCTCTGTTTTGCGCTCAAAAGTTGCAAGACTAGTGTTTGGTGAATTATGGAATCTGACAGGCACATCATATAAGCACGCCTGCACTAATTATTAAAAAGAAGAAACTACGTCGAATGCTGGCATTATTCAGTCTGAAACGCAGAATCTGGCAGTAGAGTTGTGACGTTCGCGAACGAACCGATTCTTTTGAACGGCTCATAAACATGAACGATGGGAGCCGAGTCGCGGCTGGGGGGAGCCGTTCTTTCTGTCGTTCTTTTTTTCCTATGCGTGTTTCACACAGATGCACACAATTTAGCTCCTCCGCAAGACAGAACAGTTATAAGGGGGAGGGGCGCACCCAGCGCAGGGGTGCTACTGCCTAACAGCATGATGATAGTTGTGCACGCATCCTTCACGTGAGTACTCCAGTGGAAAAAAACCCTGCGTGCCTCTGTCATTGGGTATAGGAGCGGAGCCATGACTTGTGCACGCTGCCGTGATAACAATGTTCTTGTGTGGAAGTGTTTGTAGTAAAAGCTGTTTTGCACAGAAATTCATTGCAGCCGGCTTTGTTTTTGTTAGTTTGTGTTTATTTGTGAGTAGGTATTGTATGAATAACATAAGTCAACGTAGCTTTACACATACACACACTTTGTACTAAAGGTAAATCCAAAATAGTGATGTCACTGTCTAAGCAGAGGGATGTTGTGCAGCCCTATGGAATATAGTCCACACATGACAAATGAGGTAATAATCAATATTTCAGAATAATTCAAACTCAGATATTGGTGTGTGATATCTGAGTGTTAATTATTTAACTACAAATCTCACCTCATCATTCCTCCCAGTGATTATTTCCAGGATAAACTGAGATACCCCCAAGCTGGCTTCTTAAAACTTACTAAATATTTAAAAAGAGCCAAAAGAGCCGTTCTTTTGAACGGCTCTTTTAAAGGAACGGATCGCCAAGATCCGGATCCCCTCAAAGAGCCATAAATCCCATCACTATCTGGCAGCGCTTCCTTTCCGTGCGGGATAACTTAGTACGCATGCGTACTACCTGCAGCTTCACGCCCTTATTCTGACGTATTTCCCCCGGCAATTACTTTAATATCATGACGTTCCTTCTTACCTCATCATTGTCTCTGCGCTTGCACTATCTCCACCACTTCTGTTTTCCCTCTGCCTTTTAAGCAAAAAAGAAATATAATGTCAGAGACTCTGGAAATCTGGTGTTATAGGGAGAGCTGGGAAACTCTTGACTTTTAATTATTGCAAAGTTTCTGGAAATCTGCTGAGCACTCCGCATGCCAGTAAATATTCGTATTTTTTTTGCTGTCCGAATGGATACCTATTTACTGTGTTTACATACATAAACAAATCAGTTACAGGGCATTCTTACCCTTGTTGCTTAGTTACCAGGTACTTCAGGGGGCTTGGAATCCACACTCTTCCAGAGCCTGGCCCACTGAAAGTCAGACGTTCTACATGACAGAAATGCCTCGTGCCTTTGGTCCCTTAAGGTGAAGCAGGAGGGTGACATCGCAGCCTTGTGAAGAAACCTCCATGTTGTTTCACGCACTTCCGCGTCAACCCCGGAGAGCAAGTCAGCCTGTCTGCGATGGTCCGACATAACGATCCTCCACAGAGTGCGAGTCTTTCTACATTCCAGATGTTAAGGTTTTAATGGCGTATTTACTATTTTCTGTTGTGATAAAGTGTTTACTTAACGACTGCTAAACCTGCCAAACATTGTGTTGCCTCAAGTGACGACAGGGTGATTTTTGACACCAACATGTTTTCAGATCAACTTGTTTTTTTTTTTTCGCATGTTAGTAAGGAATCAGATTCTGAATGAGAGAAACCATCAATGACCTTAATACTGAATCTGAAATAAAACATTTACCATGGGAGTTGAACAGAAAATGGAGAGAGCGCAACGTCACGGGACCTCCGATTCATTACTGGCATGAAAGGAATTAAAGACAGTGGCAGCTTTGTAAAACAACACACTTTGGCAAATAGGGCCACCGTGAACTTACCATGAAGAATGTGCGTCAGTTCCTGAGTCTTGTAAAACCAGGCACCTTCAATTAGTGGAACGCACGGGTCTAAACCTGTCAACAGAGTACTGTACGTGCTTTCATCTTGGTGCATAGCCCAGAGTATGGAAAACACCATCTTTAATCATTTTTGGGCAGGGGGGACAATTGTCCCTGCACATCGCAGAATCCCAGGGCTGTCGTGTTGTTTACTGCGGGATAACAAAGGGACGAAGAAGTCAAGATTCTGATGTGAAGCAAAGTGAAGAAGGTGCCACAATCGCGGAACAGGGACGTGTCTCAGAATGCAAAGCGCTTGCCAAGCCGGGCGAATTCCCCAAACTTTTGCGGCTTCAGTTGCAGGTTACCTATGGATGCATTCAAACTGCATCACAGGTTGATTTTCAGTCACGTAGACCAAGGTCCAGCAGTTGAAGTAAACGGGTTTTTAGTCGCAGCATATTTTCACAGCACCTATGCTATGGAAAACATGTTATCTGAATACTTACATAATGTAAATGAAACACATAGATATGCTGCTAATGCAATGTTTTCAGTAAGTCACGTATTTGTTGAGTTTTAGAGTTTAAACACCCAGTATGGGAGTGGCAGAAAACATGCATTGAGATATAAAAGAAATATATAATATATTAAAAGGACTATTTAAAGAAATAAACTCTCCCCACGTTCACCCCCCACCATTTATCACACAGGGGGGCTGCTAAATTTGACATTCTGGTGGGATTTATGATACATGGTAATTATAGATATTAAATGCCCTTTAAACAAAAAGAGTGTTATTACAGTGATAATCATAATTTTATGCTTTATAGAGGATTAATGGAACAAGTACATTTTTGCATGCCGTGAACATTTAAACATACATTCAAATTTAAACATATGATTCAAAACACATTAATATGCATGCAACAAAGAACACACACATCAGAGAAGTGTAAGACATGTTTAAAGATCATAATAAAGGTGGAATAGAGTACATCATTTGCATTTTTGGCCATTTTGGAAATGGAGAAAATCTTGCATTTACCATCTGAATGCATTGAGAGGAATGCTTTCATTGCAGATTGTTGTATTAGGATAGTCAGTATGGGACAGTAAGCGGGGGGTGTTTCCTGAGAGACTTATAAATGATACATCACACAAATTAGAATTCCTGACAGAAATTCATGTCAGAAATATTTAATAGTTTATGAACTTACTCAGCACCAGAAGTGGGAAGTTCCGGTCCGGAAAGTACAAATCCAGTCCAAGGTTTTGTTTCAACCAACCAACAGTTGCGTGACTCTTTATACTTAATTGGTTGATTGAAACCTTGGACTGGATTTGTACTTTCCGGACCGGAACTTCCCACCTCTGCTCAAAACACCGCATGGTAGTTTGGTTTCCACAACTTGCTGCTTGACTGGGCCCGACTACACATAATTCTCCCTCAAGATTCCTTAATACCAGGGAATCATTTGCAGATTACTCCCGGACACGGATCCGGACACGGATCTGCTGGTACAGCTCCATGTTCCAGCATCTGAACTCCTAAAACCCAAGGCAGAGATGCCCTCGGCACATATGAAGAGCTTATGCTGTACACACGCACACACAAAAACGCTGACGCACACACGAATATATGATTATCAGCTGTGTCAGAACGTGGCATGGACGACTATGCTAATGATATAAGCGTATCAGATGGTTGGTGCTTTATCTCGACAGCTTGTTTCTCCATGCAGTCACCCCCAACCAGCACGAAACCCGTTTGAGATTCTGTGGAAGTGAATATCAGCGGCACACAACTGGCACAACGGCCCCTTCAGTAATGAAAACCTGCCCAGCCTCGATACCAGATAGAGGGCCGTGCAGTGACCGGCAGCCGACAGACATCATCAGTAAGCCGGTCCAAAGAGATTTTCATGACAGAAATGACTTATTTCAGCCTTTTGAATGTCATCATATTTTTTTTTGTTCATGATGATGATGTTATTTTGCAAATTACACTCTGCCAGTAATGTGAAGGCGAAAATATGTCTGCCGATGAACGTTTCAAAATGAAAAAATTGAGATGCGCCTGTTGTGTAATTCTATACACTGTCAGAAAAAAAGTACCAATTTGTACCTCTGAGGGTACAATGACTTGTCACTGGGGCTATACTGTCAAGGGTTTGTCAATTGTACCCTAGATGTAGGTAAATGTAGCATTTAGTCTAATTTAAGTTACAGAAAAGAACTTTGAGGAACATTTTTGTACCATTGAGGGTACATTAATGCTATTTGTACCTTTGGGTACAAAACTGTACCAGGGCTGTACCCTTTTGCCTGACAGTGTACTGCCTGTGATAGCTGGGAAAACTAGATACAGCACATAGGCGTCATCACCATTAAATTCAAAATGCTTCTGACGCCATTTTGTTTTTAAAGATGCATTTTATAATGAGTTATGTAGGGTGGCATTTGGCTTATGGAGGCATACCATGTGTTAGCTTCACTGCTAGGTGACGAAAATCTACAAGAATATACTGGTTTCCTATATTATCAAGCATTTCATCGCTTGGAATGAAAAGGCTGAGAATTAGAGGGGGGGGAATGACCAAGACGTGAGAGATTCGAGTGGATGTGATCTTAGGGGGCTGAAGGAGGGGGTAAGAATGAGAGAGCGGTGGTGAGGAGCAGGGCAAACACTGGTGTAATAATTTAAAAAATATTGTTAATAGCATTCAAGAGACAGCAGGGATCCACTGAAGTGATCAGAAACAAAGGCAGAGAGGAGATAGAAGGGGAGCAAATACATTGGCATCCGAGGAACGAAAAATGGACAGCAGTCAATAACCACCGGAAAACCTGACGCATATCTCAGTCGGTTTCGGTGATGAGTCGGATAACGACGACCAGAAGTGTGGCTTGATGAAAGAAGTGCTGAGACGTGTGCATAACAGAGAGAAGCCTCTCTCTTTATGTCCATCTTTTAAAAGGGAAAAATCGGCCTCGCTAAGTCTGTTCAAAAGACAGCTTTTGCACTTGACATTCACATTGCTAAGAACATTTCTCCCAAAGATGGAAGCTGTAATTTCAGTCATAAAAAGGTGCGCAGGAGTAATGTTGCAGAGTATTGTAAACTCATGAGTCACAAAGTCTCCTTTGCCTTTTTCAAACTGAAATAAAAATGAAACTCTACAATTAGGAAAAGTGAAATTTCCTGGCACAATAGCTAACCATTATATTCTCCATTAACTTTTAGCTTCAGTGGGGAAGGAGAAAAAATAGATAGCATAGGAATGCAATCCTGACAAAATTAGATAAATGAAGTAAACATCTCAAACAACTAACAGACAAAAAGCTATTTGACCGTCGAGACCTAATGAGAATACTGTTTGAAAGTAAATGATTGTTTGTTGGTTAATCTGCTATCTGTTTGGTCAAATTTCCTTGGAAAAAATCAAGAATGACTCCTTGCCTGAATCGGTTCAAACTTTCTGGTGAAATGCGTTTCATTTTCCAGAATAATGTCTGATAGTTATGAATTTGAAGATATGTCAGCCCTGTGCTTGGGGAACTGTATATATATTTATATATTTCTAAACACCACCCACGCCGGCTCTATACTGCTGTGTGATTTTAGGGAGCGGCTGGGGGTGGGGGGATGGGGGGGGCGGGGTGGTAGGAGGAGGAGACTTTCACTGCGAGAGATGACAGTCCGCTGGAGTTGTGATTCATATATGAGGGCACTGGGCAGTTACTAATTATGTGTTGATGTGGTTGCGGATCTGATCGTTTTTCAAGCACTAAATACCGGTGGGTTGTTTAGCTTCGTTGCTGAGGGTTAGAGCACAGAGTTGTGTTTTTATGTGAGACAACTGACGTTTAGCTTATTATGTTCAAAGGAAAGACTAACAGGATATGAAATTAATTCCCTCCAACACAGACACAAGCTCCTCTAAATTGTAAATTGGAAGGTTCTGCTCACCTGTACTCAAGTCTAACGCAGGTTTGCATTGATAAGATGCAAGACATTAATGATCCTACAAATGTGATGTGGGCCAGTTTAACAGTTGGCACTACGCTGGAACGTTGCATTGGACTACAGGGGCTGCAGTTAGAGCGCATTCAAGCAGCCTGCAGAATGATTCGAGCCATCAGACTGAGAAAAAAAAAATGCAAATGGCACGAACATATGCGACACGCCCAGTTAGTCACCCAAGAGACCAACCTTATTGCCGGAATTACCGGGCTATGAAAAAAACGGTGAGGTTAAATTATCTGATAAATAATGCCCTCTGCAAATATGTGGATTGTATTCAAACAATGTGCTTATAAATCTGCTGCCAGATGCGGTGGTACATCACATAATGGATGCCTCTTGCTGATAATACTCTGCTACGCGCTGATAGTGCCATCTACACCTCATGCTGGAAATGTGGGCATTCGTGGAGTTCATCAAGGTGTTGCTTTTGACTGGTGTCACCTGTCATGTGACAGTAAGACCAGACTGTCGCACACGGTAACAGGCAGTGTGCAATTTTTAAAAACCCTGCACATATAAAAATTTGTCTCTTTGCAGAAAGTACCCGCGTTAATGTTTATAATTACTAAGGTATGGAATACTGTTCCTTTTCTAGTAATGTTGCGAAAATACACCTATGCTATGCTTAGATTGTTCTATTCATGTTGTTTTAGGGTCTTGTGTGCACTACTGTACTGACTTCAATTTGCTTGCTTGATTAACTGTAATTTTCTTCACAAATGCGCCTCTGAACGTATTAATGACTGACATCAGTTGCTAAACGAGGACATCTAGGGGACAAATGATGCTAAACAGAAGAAAATCACAACGACAAATCCCCTCTAAAAGCAGATTGCGGTTAACGTCCTACATGTGTAAATACTAATATGCCAGACCAACTACACCTGTAATTAGTGCATTTTTAGTTTGATGTCAGTTGTTATGGGTCCTTGATTCTCCAGATCAATGGAGCCCAAAGTTCAAAACACAAAAAGGGGGTTGTCTTGTCAGTTCAGGCAGAGAGACCCCCCCCTCATTTCTCGTCACAGTTGTGACTTGTCAGGTGGACTCCAGGGAAAAGGTCTGGTCACAGCAGATATCTCACACCGTCAGGCTGTATCGCTATCACAGAAAATCAGAGCTGTCTTCACTTAGCAGGGGTGGCCCAAACATGGTAGGTCATGGTGAACGAAACTTCACCACCATTTCTTAGCCCCAATCCGGATTAAATCCACAACCTTCTTAAGGGGTTTACGGAGTTAAATGCTTAAGCATATTTAAACGAAATCATTGGTTGTATATAGTCCCGTTACATATCCGTCCGCTGAAAGGAAAAGGAGCCCAACATGTGGGTGTTTTACAAAATACAGCTGAATATTTCATGTTCGTTTGGCAGGAAAACCCATCATTCTGGCCAAATGTATTACATAAGCATTAATGGTTACTGCAAATAACTTAAGCTTCAAATTATCACCACTCTCATATAGTAGGAAATAACTGCATAAATGAAATACTCTTTTGGGAAGATTTAACTTTTTGAACAGTGACCCAAGGTCCTGGCATTTTAATATAATGTGCAAGAATGTGCGTGTGCATGTGTGTGTGTGTGTGTGTGTGTGTGTGTGTGTGTGTGTGCATATGTGTGTGTGTGCATGTGTGTGTGTGTGTGTGCGTGTGTGTGCGTGCGTGTGCGTGTGTGTGTGTGTGTGTGTGTGTGTGTGTGTGTGTGTGTGAGCCAGACAGGCATCAGCTGTGGCTTTAAGCTGGCTGGATACCTAAACAAACGCCACCATCTCTCACTCACAGACTCAAACAGCCCCACTGGCTGTCAACGTTTTGGACGTGGGGACTTCACATTTGCAGCCACTCTGTTTAACGAGCCTAATTAAATTCAGATATGCCACTCTTTAACTCGACTGGTAAATAATTGGAAGGTCACTATCTACGTTTATTTATCCAAATGGGCAAAAGAGTCATGTAGAATAAATATGTGCGGATATATGTCAACAGGGAAAAAACATAAAATGTAACAGATGAAGACTTTATCTTTTAAAAAATCCATATTTACTGCAAATATAATTGTTGTCCACATGTAACTATAGCGAAACGGGTGTGTTATGAAAATGTTACAAGCGCAATAAATTTAATCGTGAAAATACAGAGTAGCCCAATCCCACAACTCACGGCTGCATTTGTGGCTGTTCATGCTCCCAGTCAAGTTAGTAAATAATTCCTTAAATAGCATTGGGATGTTAATTGTCAACGTCAGGCTGTATTTGCTAGAGCTAAAAAATGATTGAAACGTGAAATAGCTGCCTATTGGCATCAAATGGGATAGAGTCAGGAAGTGTTTCTGTCATGATTAGATACCATCTCTATCCAATTATCTTGTCATAACAAAGCTCGCAGCTTTATGGCAAAATTTTAGGTTGCAGTTGTTTTCCAAGTGTCTGTTTTCAGTCTTTATTTTTTGGATAAAATCATTATTACAAAATCCACAAACACTCACTTTTTCTAACTGTTGATACATAGATTTTATAGTCATCTTTTGTCATTATTTAACCTGTTACATGTATTCTTTGTTGTTAAACGTATGGTGAACAAGTAATTTTCCCTTTAACAAAACCATAAAAGCCCATTGTGATTACTTTGAACTGTGCAATTGATTAAAATTTCGAGGAATATTTAGAGACTATAGATTAAAGCCTGTATTGTATAATCTTCTGAATAAGGGCAGATTTTGAATAATACAGGAGTGTTTAGATACCATAGATTAAAGTCTGTATTCTATAATCTTCTGACTCAGGGCAGATTTTGATTGGCACATGAGATAGTTTATAACTGTATTTTGTAGGACAGGCTGCTAACAGCCATGAGCTATGCTTGGTCTCCTGACACGTTAAATGGAAACGAGGACATAGAGCACATGCCAGCCCACCATGCTGAAGAGAGACCTCACCCCTCCCCCCTCCCCGGACCTGGGGCTCATGTCATCCTTTGAGGAACATCCTAGGGTTGATCCTTGTTGAGTGTGGAGAGCTGACGGTCAAGAGAAGCCGTCGACGAAAACGCAGACGGCAAGATGGCCGTGGATTTCCACATTTGATGCCACTCGATCAGCTTGAGGAGAGCCTAACTTCGCTTCATGGTGTGTGAACAAACTCACACGGCTGGGTTACCGAACAAGCACAAGTTACGCTTCCATGGAGATCATTTTATTAGCTTTTCATCGAGGAATCTTTGCTGAAACCGAATTACGTGCCGTCGTGCTCAAAAAAACCCACTTTGCGTACAGTTACATGGCTCCGGACAATAAAGCCCCCAGACGTGGGCAATTTATGGAATTAATAAGCAAAGTAAAAGACTTTCTTTTATCTAGCAACCTCCCAAAAGATGTGTCATCTGACAGCTGTCGACGTTTAACTGTCAGCCTCAAACAGAATTATTTTAGCTCGGTTATATCTGATCCCAAAGATCATTATTATTGCATGGCTTGTTGCTCGACTTATTCAACACAACAGGAATATATTATTCAGAAATCAGAATCCGTGCAAAGGCACCGGGGCCCCCTATAAAAATAAAAGATAAATCATACATGAGTTAATTACCTACATTTACATGTCCTTCAAGAATTATAGAGCTGCTGTGTAGCATGACACACATTTTACCAGGAAAATTACCCAGAACTCATGTTTATCTTAATGGCCAACCATGAACAGGAAAAACGGTACAGGATTTTAAACCTGGGTAATTTTATACATACAGACTTCGACATATTTATTGGTGCCCTTACAGGTCATTGAAAAGTGATGAAATTAAAAGCAATTGTGTCATGTATACCTGCATGCCTTTGATATGTGATAGAGTAAACCAATGAAATTGCAAAAAGAAATGATTTGCTAATTTTAAAAAAGTTACGGTAAAATAGCACAGAGAAATTTGTTGGTATCCCTAAAAAAAAATCATAAATCATTGCATTATAATCATGTTTGACCTTAATTAGTGTCCCAGCCTATTAAAAGGGAGAAAATTTGCCACTACATAGTTTGGTATCATTATGTGAACCACACTGAACATGGACCAGAGAAGGAGAGAGCTGTCTGAGGAGCTCAGAAAGAAAATTATAGATAACAGGTAAAGACTATAAGACCATCTCCAAGCAGCTTCATGTTCCTTTGACCACAGATGCCAATATTATATATATTATAAATATTATAAAAGTATAAGGTTCATGGGAACATTGTTTAATTTGTATTTTTTTCTTTTTTTTTTTTTTTTATCTGTGTGGCCACAAAGTGGTTCCCTCTGGTTACTATGTAACACGTACTCGTGTGAGGGCTCTCGTCTGTACTGTAGTGCCTGGGATTGTATGCAGTTTGTTTGTTATTGTGGGGTCTGTGGTATGAATCGCACTGTCTGGCCATTTTTTCAGTTTTCCTCATCTAACCTCCTGCAGTGTAGGTCAGTGGCCAGCATGTCCAGATGGTGCAAATATAAGTAGGAAAAACAGGAGTGAATGCTCCTTCACTGGAGATAATCAATATTAAATACTCACCTCTTGTATGTTTGTCGTATTAGATTACGCCGAGGATACAGAGCTTTGTGTTTGGAAGAGTGTCTGAATGTTCTCTTTGGAACCATATTACATGTTGATTCGCTGATTCATTATATAAATCTGCAGGGATCTGTCTACATACTGCAAGAAAAGGGTGGAACGTGTGGGGCAAGCTGACCAATCGGGTAAGCTGACCAATTGGGTAAGCTGACCAATCAGAGCACTCTGAGACTATTCGGGGGCGGGGTGTAAAGCTCTAAGAGCGTTTCAGACAAAGTGAATACAGTATGAGAGCATGAGTACGGTATGAGAAAATGAATGTGTTTTTGGAACACTGAAACATGTAAATCTATTTTAGTAATAAAATTATGAACAGTGAAAATGAGTGTAACAGGGAAGCATAGTTAAATCCCATTATTTGTAGAAAGCATGTAATAATAATTTCTACAGTTACACAATATCTTCTCGGGGAATGATTTCAAGATTTTCTTGTACTCATGAAGTTTTTCATTTTTAATTCAGAAAAATGTACAAGATCGTATTTTGTGCTGTTTGGAGAACACGCCGCTGTCACCATGAGTAAGCAGCCTATCTCAGGATGTACAGGGCATGCGTGACAGGACACCGGTCCACAGCAGGGATTAGCTCACACACGCTACAAACACCTATCCGCCTACACCGCGCATATTTGGACTGTGGGAGGAAGCCAGAGGAAGCCTATAAGAACACAGGCAGAATTTGCAAACTCAACACAAAGGGTGACTCAACACAAACAGTCGTTGTTATTTGGACTGTACCATTTGTGACATGGCGGGATTGTATGGACAGTTCCATTCATAGATGATTTTTTACTTATCTATTGTTATTGCACTCCATTATGCTGCTGCTGCATTACTTAGTGCAATGTGCACACCAACAATATAGATAAACCCATTAGTTCAACCCCACTGATCAGTTTCGCACAGACCTGTGTTTCACACTTTAGTACTGAGAACCCCTCTCACTGCCTTTTGCTGTCTGTATGTTGCACCATGGTCCTGGGGAAGTGTTACATGATGATAATACCCCCTTGGTTTGACTTGACGAGCTGGGGGGTCCATGAAGCAAGATTTCCCAGTCAGCTGGGTTAACTTAAGCTAGAAGTCATGATTGACCAATAGGAACGGTCCTTACCTAAACTCTTATTGGACAATCATGCCTTCTACCTTAACTTTACCAAGCTAACTGAGAAAACCTACTTCATGGACCACACCCCCCCTCCCCTCCAGGTGTGTGGGCTTATGACATGTTCAGGTCCCCTGTTCTTACACCAGAGAGCGATCAACCTTAGCTCACGGTCTGAGAGATGCCTGGTCTGCTCCTTACCCTGTGGGAATCTCAGCGCCGGTCACGAGACGCTCAGCTGGAGAATGGGGGGCAGTAATGAAGGGCTGCTGCTGTCTCACTAATTAAGCACAGAAGAAGCATGGACAGAGCAGCATGGTGGTGGTTAGAACTGTTCCCCTCACACCCCTGGGACCTAGATTCGAGTTTCCACCAAGGTTCCATTTGTGTGGAGTTTGCATGTTCTCCCCATGTCATTTTGGGGTTTCCTGTGGGTACTTTGGCTTCCCCCCAAAGTACAAAAGCATGCTGAGGCTAATTGGAGTTACTGGATTTCCCATAGGTGTGAGTGTGCCCTGTGATGGGTTGGCACCCCATCCTGCATTGTTCCCTGCCTTGTGCCCTGTGATGGGTTGGCACCCCATCCTGCATTGTTCCCTGCCTTGTGCCCTGTGATGGGTTGGCACCCCATCCTGCATTGTTCCCTTCCTTGTGCCCTGTGATGGGTTGGCACCCCATCCTGCATTGTTCCCTGCCTTGTGCCCTGTGATGGGTTGGCACCCCATCCTGCATTGTTCCCTGCCTTGTGCCCTATAGGCTCCAGACCCTCTGCAACCCTGTATAGGACAACCAGTTACAGATGATGGATGGATCGATGGTAGACATGCAACATCCCATGTCATTCGATGTTTTTAAAAAAGAAAAGCCTATTTTTCCCACAGCTTCGCTGGACGCTAATGCAATAGTATAACATCTCCACAGCTGTTCAGATGGGAGTCACACTTTTGCTGACAGTCAGAAGATGTGGAATTTTCTTCACTTACCCTGCAGATGTTCTTGCTAAATTACATGATGGCCATTTTTTTTTCATATTTTCATTAACACAACTGCTTCTACTGCCACACTATGTATTCAATTCCTCCGTCTTCCCCAAGGAAGCGTGTGACTTCTCAGATGCCCCCACTAGCACTGACCCCCCCTGTATGTAAAGCACCACTTGGGCCACACTGCTCAGAACTTCTTCAGAAGCTTCTTCTGCATCATGATCTTATGCATGCTGTCTCCAGTGGAGTCATTGCGAAAACACTGCTCTAAAACTGTATCTTTGCTTCCAAAGTTTACATTAAACCATTTTACTCAAATACACGAGTGAGATGATATTTTCATTAAAATTTAGCTGCAGATATCTAGCTGTTCACCTCGTTATAATCGAATAACCTACTTTGACTATAATATTAATATTGTCATGATCATTGCTGCTAAAATTAAAACAATAAGCGTTTTATCAGAGGTTCTTGCATCTTGTATGATTCATTTCCTAACATCGCAGTGCGTAAGAGTTAAGTATTCCCGACAGAGTGTTGAATCGCTCTCCAGACATTTATAGAAAGAAGCAGTGATATTTATCCATGAACGCCTTTTCTCCAGATCCTGTGAGTCATCGCTGCTCAGGAACCGCGGGCAGCTTGGCAGTAACTCCAGGAATTTTCTTTAGTGGATGCTGGCCAGACTTAAAACGTAATCAGCACTTGCAGCTTTCTTTCCCACTGTGTTATATTCATGAATTGATTTGTCTGACCCCGTATGGTAATTATGCCACTGTTTTGTATCAGCGTAGAAAACAAAAGTGAAATTGAAAATTCATATGTAACAAGGCTGTCAAACTGCTTTCAGATAGTTACGTATATTGTATCCTAAATTTACCAATTAACTGCGTTTAATCGTTGGCGGATTTGACTGAAGTTTGCACAGATGTTGCTTAGCATGATCATGTGACCTATGACTGTACTTAAAAGGTTCATTGTGTGGTTTCATGTTCTTTACTGTTATTGTTGATGTGGTTTTGATGGTGGTTGGGGTTTTGCCTATATCCTATACTTCATTGACAATGATGATGACTTAAAAATTATATTATTGTTAATTTATATTAATGTGTTGCTTGCATCATGATACAATTAAGTTGCTGAAGCGTTAAATTATTTTCTTTTTCTCAGATCACTCTAAAAGCACTTTTAAAAATTTACCATGCTCATGTATATTGATAAGAATCCATATTTCTTGTTTTTTTTTATCATTTTAATGGTGAACGTTAAATGAAAATGCAAATTTAAGGGGCAGTGTCACAACAGAAGATGATCCCAATTATAAAAATGTATGTGGGAATGGGGGCAGCATCCAGACAGAATTACATAATAATAAATGTCTTTCTTTTCATTTTTTTTCCCCACAGTAGAGATCCCCAATACAGTAGGCCACTGACAGCATTTACTAAGAAATGGAGCCTGTCAGTGAGTTTGGCTCTTTAAACAACATGAGAGTGGCATGCGAGGAGGGCAGGGAGGTACCTTGCCATGGCAGCGGATTTGGAGCAATATCATTCAGGGGCTGTTGTGAAGGGCTTTTGTTGAAGGAGATATCACCAGGAGTGCTGGAGGAGAGTCGTCACAGAGATGGGTGGGCATCAGGGAGAGGCTCATGGATAAAAAATATAGGGAGGGAGGCACACAGGCGGAGAAACGAGGAGAGAGACATACAGCTGGAGAGATGGGGAAGGAGGCAGATGGGCAGAAAGGAGAACAGGGAAGGAGGTGCATGGGCAGAGAGACAGGGAAAGAGGTGTACGAGCGGAGAGACGGGAAAGGAGGCACAAAGGCAGAAAGGAGAACAGGGAAGGAGGTGCATGGGCAGAGAAACAGGGAGGGAGGTACCCGGGCGGAGAAACAAGAAAAGAGGAGCATGGGCAAAGAGACGGGGAGGGAGGTGCACGGACAGAAAGACAGGAAGGGAGGTACACGGGTGAAGAGACAGAAGGAGGCGCACGGGCAAAAAGGCGAGCAGGGAAGCACACAGGCGGAGAGGCAGGGAGGGAGGTACATGGGTGGAAAGATGGGAAGGGAGGTGCACAGGCAGAGAGGAGAGCAGAGATACGCATGGGCAGAGAGGCAGGAACATGGGTGGAGAGGCGGGGAGGGAGGTACATGGGCAGAGTGGAGAGCAGGGAAGCACATGGGCGGAGAGGGAGGTGCATGGGTGGAGAGACAGTGCAGACTTACATTTAGGATCACATGTAGCAAACTGACACAACAAACTGAAGAAGATATATTCCATGTAGTTTATTCTTCAGTTTAATGCTTTAATACATTCTAGACCATCCATCCATCTTCCAGCCACTTTGCAGTAGTTCTTTAAAATGTTATAATTAATAAACGAGCATGTCGGTTAGGCCGGGCGACACAATCAGGCCTGGGGAGCCCTGTGGCGCCGTGCGGTGAAAGATGGAGGGCATGAAGGACGGGTAGCGGGGCGGCCTGTGAAGGATGGAGCCAAACACTTGTTTGAAATGCTTCCGATCCATTTCCTGACTGCAGCCACCTGTTCTTCCTCCAGCATGAAAAATGAGCCCATCGCCGGAGGAGGAACAAAACATTGTCGCTGTCACAGTGTGCTGTCACGAGTTTCTCTGTCACCCATCAGCCTGCGGGCTCCAGATGTGGGCTGGTAACAGACGCTCTGGACTCTTCTCCTCTGTCACCTAGGCTGTGGAGGGATTATGAGGCACTGTGTGGTGTTGAGGATTAGGCCTCAGTACCTGTGATTAGAAGGTTGCAAGTTCAAACCCTCTGGTTGGATTGCACAGCCCTTAACCCCAACTGATCCGGGGACTGTTTGACCTTGTTTCTCAAAGAACTATATTGCTTTGGATAAAAGTTTCCACCAAGTAAATAAATGTAATGTCAGCTATAATAATGTTTACAGTTTATTACTGGGAGTTTTACCGGTGTATTTCAGATAAAGTTCCTTATAAAAGGGCACGGTTACAGGACCTTAAATGATGCCACTCTTTTACAAGACATATGGCTACGGTATACCCTGGTAAGGATGCCAGCTTTGCACAAGGCACACGGCTGCAGTACACTCTGGTAAAGATGCTGGCCAATCGCAGGACACGACCTGGTAAAGATGCTGGCCCATCGCAGGACACGACCTGGTAAAGATGCTGGCCAATCGCAGGACACGACCTGGTAAAGATGCTGGCCAATCGCAGGACACAACCTGGTAAAGATGCTGGCCAATCACAGGGCACATGGGTAAAAAAGCACATGGGTCTAGGACGGAGTTGTCTGCAGCATTTGTGAAACAACAAACCAACCAAGACATCCCCAGAAAAATTTGCCTCTTACTCACTTGCTGACAAGTCCAAGACATAAAGAACTGAACTGTATGCACCTTGCCACCCCCCCCCCCCTCACCATCGCTATCAGTCAAGCTCAGAACCTGATGCAATCCCAAAACGATTCAAGTATTGCAGATGATCACAACATTGTCAAATACTCTATGTGCTTTTCATTAAAAACGAAAAGTAATGAAATTGACGAGACTTACCATTTCATTCCGTTAATAGCATTACCCATAAATTCCATCACTAATGACCGATGTCCAGTCTGTGGTCATTACGGAGCTCGCTGCCGATGGGATTGCTGGCAGAGGATCACAAGGATTAATAGAGGCGAACCTTCTGCACCTGGGAAAAGGCCATCTGCTGCCATTGGTTATCTCAGGCCATACAATCACATGACGAACGCAGCATTTTCCCAGCACATCGCTGTAAAGCTATATGGCGAGCGGCACGTTCCCCTGCTTAACAGTAGCTGCCTTCCTCAGCCTTGTTTACCGATGACAAATGTGACTCCACACAGAGTGCCAGATGGCAGGCTTGCCTCATAAATCCACCGAACAAGATGGCTGATGAATGTTCCGATGCTAACGCCCTTTAATGCTTACGCTGCCCTCAAACAAGGTAACCCTGCAGTTCTTGGTTGACCTTCAGTGCAAGCAGCTGTATTCATGTTTTAAGTTAATTAGCTATTAGTAATCCAAAGAAATGAATTAATTAGAATGTCTCAACTGATGTTAACCCTTTGGTTCTTAGACTGGAACTACCTTTAGATGTGTTTTTTTCCAGGTAAAACTGGAGGGGCACAAAGAACTTAGAAACTCAATTACTACTCAAGTACAAATCATGAGCAAATATAATAACTGTGTGAAATACATTAACTGTTATGACTGATTAATGATGAATGAACATGGGATCAGTATGTAGCCAACACTTTCCGGTTAATTAATTAAGTAAGAGTGTACTACTAAAATATTTGTCAAATAAATCAACCAACATATAAAGTGTTCCTGAATTTCCTGAATTTCATATTTTGAATTGTCCGTTTTAGCCTTTTGCAATAAAGCTATCAGTAAAAGAGCACGGCCCATTTTATTCTTTTTCAGATTGCACAACTCATTGTATTACCTACATACTGCAATAAGGTCATATAAAAATTATGTCATGGATAGCAGAACATTTTGGGATGAACCAAACCACAGGAAAAGGGTAGGAGCCCTCGCCACTGTAGTCCATGAAGGAGGTTTTTACTCCAGAGGAGCAGGAAGTCTGCTCGCACATTCGGAAGCAGGTGTCCGACTTGCTGCTAATTTCAGCCGTAACTCCGTAATTTCTGGAAGGAGAGCCGTCATCCATGTGCTCCACTGATCCCAGATTCAAATATTTGCACAAGAAATTAAACTGGTGTCATATGATGTAAAACAAAGACAGAATTTAGAGGTTCTCACGTAAGTATCCAAAATTTCCTGATTGGGATCAATAAACCATATCTCTGTTTATTTAGCTAACTTGGGCTCTTACTTCCATAAAGCATAGCGTGGGCCCTAAATGTTTGAATAAAGTCCAAAAAGCACAGGCTCCCTGCAGCACACACTCGTAGTGCCAGGGTGGATGACTCTGGCTGAACCATTCTGGGCAGATGTACTGCTACCTGCTGATGGTGGTGTAGCGCCCTTGATAAAATCGCACATGATGTACAGGCTTGCAAGCTGCTGCACTCGGATGGCCCATGGTGACTTAATTTGCTAATTGGCGAGGGTCTCGTCTCCTAACAACGCTGCCTTCCCCTCTGCTCCCCCTGAGACACACCCAACATGATGATAATGCTGGGAAAAAAACCCTCTGGGGATTCGCGCAAAGGGCTGACAGCCAGCACCTCTGCTAGTCTCCAGCACCATGCAATTTGAACCAGATGCCAAGCTGCAAAGATTGTCTGCATGAGCAGGGTTCACCCCTAACTCCGCTAGATGTTTTTTCTACCCGACACACAGGGGGATCCATAAAATTGCTCACAGAACATGTGCTACAACTACAGGTAGTTTAACCTGTGACCTCTTCCAGGATAAGCAGATCTGTAAGTTGAATGCATGTATATATAGGCAGCGGCTGTGTTTACTACTATCCACGCATTTGCATGGGGCCCTTGAGGTTTGGGGGCCCCTGCTGGCCGCAAACTGTCCCTACACTATGGGGGGGGGGGGGTAGGAAGGCACAAAAACAAAAGACCCGCCCAAGTAAGGCAGGTAAATTTAAACTTCATTAAACGATTCAACACTGAAGTAAAAATGTAGCCAAGATTTTACAGCTTTCAAACACTGTACGTGGTTTTTGAAATCTTAAAATTTCAGAACATTTTCAGTTCTACTGATGGCAGATCCATTCATTACTTTGGCTATGTCTCCTACAGGATGCAGAGCGTTTGTTTCAGCGAAGTCACTTCAGCCTGCTATAAAGCAGAGTCTCAGAAGAAAGCTGAACCTCGCTCAGATATTCTCCAGAGATGAGCAAAAAGGTCTGAATTATAAGCGTGTGCATGAGCTGCACACTGGTGTTTATCTACAGTGTCACTGAAATAGAAGAAGGAATAGAAGGTGACTCTCAGAATACTGAGCAAACTTTTGCGTAAAAACTTTTTAAATAACTTCCAGAACACATGATATCCCCCACAGCTGAAAATCAGACAATAAAATGCTTGGCAGCCCTCAGGTTAGAATATATGTAAGATAGAATTTCCCATCTTCAATAAGATGAAATCTTACTTCTAACAATGTGAAGCAGACTGCAATTCCAGATCTGCTAACTTCTGCTCACCTTAAGCACTGAAGAACTCACATATTCACATTAATTCAACAGCCATACCGCATTGAAGAAGTTTAAAAGGCAATCACCTCATTTAAATACTGAATTCTGCTGGAATTGGCAAAATTACTAAAGGATTTTTACCGAAGGCATTTTGCTTTATTTTATAATAAGTATGCATTTTGAAATTAGCACTCATATGTTGCAACAACATTTTATAAAGTCGATAACAGATCTCGCTAAACAGAGCATACAAACCGTACACATACAAAACGTTTGTGGATAACTTTATTCATACTTTGTACCAGCGGATACAAAAAAATTTGAAAAGTGTATCCAAAATGTGCAAGAAATTACTATAGATTCATTTTTTTTTTTTAAAGAAAAAACAAATGGGGGGGGAGTTAGGTGACATGTACCATGTGGAATGAAATGTAATCCAGAATGATCACCTAGTGTAAGTACTAATGGCTTTATGACTGTCATACTGATTGACGCGTTCCCTAAAATGCAGATCTTTCAAACTCTCCAGCTATTCCAGCTAGTCACCATGTGTACACACATCGAAATTGCGGCATTCCATTTATGCCATATGTTAGTATCAGAAAGGCAATTATGAGAATAGAGCAGCACAAATGCGTAAACACACATCTGAAATGTGTTTTTTTTTCCACTTTAAAACTGTACCAATGGGTTTCTGAAAAGAAACCAAAGTAACAATACCTGTTCAGTACTATACGTAGTAAACTTTGACCTGAAGCAAACCCACACAATCAAGCAAATGATGAAACAGTATTTAACAGTTTTGACAATGTGTTATGCTTCAGCAATTTCAACAACCCTGTTATATTAAATGCAAAGGCAACAGCAATCAGGGAGGATTTTAATATGGGGTGATCCCAGCCAGCTGTTAAATGCAGATTTCAGTGTTTGTCCAATTAAGTGTAATCTGTACATAAAACACTACGGTACAGTAAATGTGTAAGGTGTTCATTTCATTTCACACATATATTTGCTTTAACCTAAAGCCACATCATGGTTTTCCATTTTTAATTCCAAGTTCTCCTTATTACAACATTCACTCACTATTATTCCTAAACACATTCACATAATAAAAGTTAGCGTGTCATCAAATAAAGGGCGCATGCTTCATTAACAGACTAAACCGATTGGTCCACTGGAGTCCTCCGCTTCCTTCAAGTGCCTATCAGCCAATGTTGTTTCACCAGACTCAACACACACACGCCCCTTTTGGAAGTCAAACAATTGCCATCAGTCACCCACAAACGATCCTTAGACTTGTCCAAATCATAGCCAGAAGCAAATGGGGGGGAAAAAACACCTTTAAGTTACAAATCATAATAAATTAATAAAACTGTAATAACGGAAAATTCACTTTATTTCAAACAGCATTTTTAGTGACCTATATACACAAGTACACTTTTACAAAAACTTTTACAAATGCATTTCTTTTACATGAAGGTCCTTGGTGTTACAAAAAGATTACTCCAATGAAAGTTCCCTCAGAGAGCACCTCTGCAGATGGAAGCTGCTCATACCTTTATTTCAAACCGTTTGCATTATTTTGGAAGATATGCTGCTTGTGAAGAGGCCATTTCTGTGCATACAAATGTTGTCAACTGTTAGTAGCACAACAGTCAATATGACTGGAAATGAGCAACAACGTCTGTGTAATTAAAGGCTATTCTAAATTAAAAGCCGATGTAATCATATGCAACGGTTTCATGAGACTCGGAACCCGAGGCAGCAATAACATACTGTACTTCCGTTAAACACATGTGCTTATAATCCTCCTTTTTCGTAAATGATGTGTTCAGCATGCACTTCCTCCCCCCAGAGGAAAGAAAACACCCAATAAGCAGGTTACTGTTATGAGCTAATATATTCTACCAACTCTGGGTGATCAAGCAAATTAATACCCTGTTCAAGGAAAGGGAGGGGGACTCAAGTTTCAACAGACTTCTCGAGCTAAAAGTAAGTCCAAACAGTTTCTGTACGTTAATCGTCGTTATATGTAATGCAAACCAAACCACTGAAATTATAATCCAAATGGTAAGTTTGGCCATTAAATATAAAAGCCCCATTAACAGTCAGCCTATGTACTGGACTTTCAAAAATTACTTTGAGTCTGGAGGCCAAATTCAAATAAGTGCCCAAATGGATCGAGAGAAGAAGAAAAAAAACAAAACAATGTAGCAGGCATTTCCATACAAACACATCAACCTTCCCTCGTACGGCACAACTCTTACAACTTAGGTACCAGTTTCTCAATTTGTTGTTGCACAGATGTTTAAAGTCAGGCTAATGAATACCAGAACCTTTTGGATAATGTTTGTGCATCGAGTCACCTACCTGAAAAAATGATATTCAAATACTATTACAATTTATTTAAATACTGTATTTTGCTCAAGGATAAACACTAATGTTGAACAATCAGCTTTAGAGAGTTATTTGAGAACCGGGGAGTTTTCTTTTCCGGTTTCTGTATCTCAGGGAACTTCCAAAAATGAATTTCAGAACCATCAAAAAAACAAGGGGATCAACTTCACACTAAAGGGTATTTCATAAATGCTCTGATGTGCACCATTAGGCATGTCCAACAACTGGGCATCGAAAATCATTCCACATTTAGTTACACACCCATAGCACTAACAGCAGAATGATCCTACCAACATATGTTTTTTCAATACAGCAGACATGGCAGAAGCATTTGAAATTCAGGCCTTGTAGAGAACATGAGAAGCATTAAGAGTTGTAGTAAGGAGGACATTTTAGAGAAGAGGAGGATTCAAATAAACGCGTGTCTATTTAAAGCGTGGTTCTGCAGCTTGCAAAACTTTCCGCAAGACATTCTAACAAAGTGCTGTGAAACATTTATGGGTAGTTGAACAGCACAGTAAGAAGCCCCTGCCCCCCGTTAATATCAAGATCATTCCAAATTCTATTAAACATCTTTGTACCATACAGTTATTTAAATAACAGTATGTCACATAAGAAATTCCCTGAATTCATCTTATTTTGAATAAGGTGTGCCTTTATTACTGGGGAAGCAGTTTCAATTCAATGCGTGCACTAATCAGCCTAACCAGTCCCTAACCGAAAGGCAGGAACCTTTAAGCCTTTAATCACCATGTCCCATCTCCCAGGGATAAACACTCAGTAGGGATGACGACAAACATCCGAATCATATTTTGGTCTCCAACAGTGATGTTGATCACTGACATAAGCAGGTAGCTAACCGACTTGGGAAAGGAAGAGCTGTGCTTTTCAAATCTTGTAAGGAATAATCACTCATTGTTTCAGGAGCTCTCAAGCAGGTCCAATTCAACCAGGTGATCAACGATACACAAAAGGGGAGATTCAATTCATTCTGCATGCTGATTAGATACGCAGCGACTTTGGCTTCAGAAGCAGTTTGCTTATTTCTCTATTTCCCGTAGATTTACAGACATAAACTGAAATTGAGAACCCTGTATTGGGTTTCTACATTTGTAATGGACTATGTAAAAGTAACGCTAAACAATGAGTCTTTAAAAGTAAGATTCAATGCAGAGAATCAGGTTGACTAGTTCAAATTGCCCAAAATCATGGGCCTGCTGTAAACTAAGGTAAACAAGTTTTTTTCTTTTTTATTGTTTTGTGTTACGTGTTTAGTGAAATAAACAGAATAACTGATGCATGGCTCCCCCCACCCCCCAGGTCTCTATTTTCTAGAGAAGTTTCTGTTTTTTGGGAAAATTTTCATACAAATGCAAGCAAATTAGTTTTAGACCATTTCTGTTTAACAAGTCAGATCTGAGCAACAACAAATCAAACTGCTCAAGCTTCATGCTGTCAGTTCAGTATACAACAGTCATGTTGACACAAGGATATGATGGCACCAAACACATTTTAACCAATGGATGCTTGTAAACCATGTTTCATTTTATTACTGAACCCAAAAAGTGCAAGTTGCAAATATGTCCCATTTTAAGCATTTCAGTAGTGCTTCTCCTGCAGGTAATCTTTCATTCTGTTTGGCAAAGGCAGTTTCTGAATAAGATCTATCCGTGTATACTGGCGGATAACAAATCGACAGAGATACTGCAGTGAACGCACTTGCATAAACCGGGAAACAGGGTTCGTCAGTCGAACAGGATATGTCGCAGACCCTGGTAAGCGAGACCTGGAGTAGCAAAATGCTCCATTTTCAGAATCTTTTATAGAATGCTCAATGAGGTCAACTATTGACGTATGACCTTCCACGTCAGGCTGCTCATAGAAACTGAACCTGCCGTTTGAATGTTCAATCCTCGTGTGAAGCGTCTTACCCTGGGAACGAAAGCTCAGGCTCAGCAGATAGCGATCATCAGAGCTGTCTCGCACCAAGAACGAGCCGTCTGGTAGGTTGATGAGTTTCTCCTCCGCCTCCCAACGAGTTATAGGGCCCCAGTACCATCCCTGCTTTGCCAGTTTCTTCAGCTCCTCCGTGAGGCTCGTCACCACCGTGGGCCCGCTGTTCTGAACAGAATCATAAACTCTGCCGACGCCTGGAACGGAGTTGGGATCGAAATTTAGGTGGTGTCTCATTCTTTCCACGACCTGAGCGTCAGCACTACTCAGCCGCCTGAAGTTCCTCTGAATCTGGCTGCCAGGGAGTGGAGGTAGCAAAGGTGAGAGTGGTGGACCGCTGCCTCTGGAGCTCTGAAGCACCACACCTGTGGTACCAATCAGAAGACCGTTAAGAGACGTTTCCATAAAGATGTCAGGTGATATCACCAAGTCAGTGTCAATCTGTCCGTCCTCCACTGGGGGAGAACCCCTCTCGACTTGTGACACCACTTCCATGGGTGAGGAGCTATCCAAACAGTATGAGTGTGATCCCTCCACAGAGTACATTCCCTCATCTAAAGGCATTGTGTACTGAATATAGTCCTGAGGAGCGAGTCCAATAACCACAGGCAAGTCTTCAATGTTTATATGCAAGTCGTCACTCTGTGGCTCAGAGTTTTTCAGTGAATTACTTGGGTTTTGGAAAAGCCTGTCCATCCGCAGGTCATGAAACTCCTTCCGAACACCATTGAGAGCTGGACTGGGGCCGGGCGAATGCACCAAGGCTTTCACCTTGGTATCCAGTTTGATGCACGTCTCCTCCGAGTTGGCAGGTCGAAGTGGCCACGGGGTAGGACTATAATGATGACTACAGAGAGACGTGGATCTTAAGGGGCGCTGAGTTTTTACTTCATTAAAGCTGATCGGGGCAGAGTTAGAAGAAAACGTGTCGTCGTCCACTGAGCCAAGTGAGGGAGCGCTTCCTTTAACTTTCGGTTTCTGTTTCGCAGAGAGGCGCCGTTTCAGTGTACCCATGAGACTCTCACTCTTGGACCGGTTCTTATGTCCCTTGTCCTCTTCAGCACTAAGGTCACAGGTCGCGAGCTCTTTGCTGTAGCAACCTCCAAAAACCGGATCGTCTTTCGCGAAGTCGGCAGCCAGTGCCGGCTGAACCACCACAAATTCCCCCTCCTCCTTACCCTTGTTTATGTTAAATGACTTTCTGATCGTTTTAAGGCTTATCTTCTTCATTCTGAGAGTCCCTCCGTATGATGAGGGAGAAGGGCGAGTCTGATGGCTAAAGGATGCTATCCAAAGTGTTGTTTCATTAAGTTACCCACAGCCTGTCATGCAAATAGCTGTGCTGCCATCACCTACAAGAAATTTGGGAAAGAGAAAAATATCACATGAGTCCCTCCCACATAAAAATAAAACTGTCTGCTGATAATATACCCAACTACACTGGCAGATAATACAAATGCATATACTGTATATACACAAAGCAAAGTGAAAGAGGAAAACACCTTAATCTCATACACAAATGTGCATCATGCTCTGGTATAAAGAACAGGCAAAATGGATGTAGCGCAAGCGCTGTAACACAGGAATGCATCTCTGCGATAAGTGTGTGCATTTCCAGCACGCTAGCTAATCAATACCACTAGTCCGTTTACACTTTAGTTCTTGGCCGACGAATACTGTTGACAGAAATACAGAGTAAAGGTGCATGAATACATCCTCATCACTTTACTATTTGCAGTGGAGGTGTTCCTTCTTGAGAAAAGAAATTTGCAGACTGTTAGTAGCTGGTGGATGGACATCCAAGCTGTTAGATGAATATGCAGCTCTCATAGGATAAGCATTAAGGTCTGGATGGATGTAAATGTATCTTAAAACTCACAGGGCCTATACTGCAATGTCTGATACCAGATTAAATCATTCTGACACGACATTACCTATAAAAAGGAGTCAGCTTATCCAACAACATCGAGCAAATACTGGGATAATTTCGTTTCAAAATTTGACAATAAACCCTTAACTCTGCACAGTCCAAACCTGGACATCTTTCCATTGTCAAAGAGAAGAGTACTACTCTGAATGAGTTTGCTGAGATCTTACCATGCAGAACAAGAAAAGTACTTGATAATCCAGTGTGTATTAATTTAATAACAGTACATGCTTGGAGCTGAAAAAAGCTCACGGTTTAGATTCCTCCTACTATGAAAACCAAGAAAAACAGAATATTTCAAAGAGTCTGTATGTTCACAGTTACAGTACCTTTAATGAGTTCCTAAATTCAAAGTTAAACCCCTTTGCACATGAGGCCATTGCAATAACTCAGGCCATACTAGCGGGTATGACTCGGGAGGCATTAAAGTATGTACCTACAGCCAGCGTTACTGTCACCGCAAAGGATGTGTATGTTCGTGGTTTACCTAGTTGGGTCGTTCTAATCCGTTATTTAAACGCTGCTTCTGATCCTGCTACTATAATTCACCTAACTAGTAAAAACCGGCAGGCGCAGTAACCAGGTTTTAGGCATTTCAAGGCCTGGACGTCATATTCCCATGCAGAAACCTCACCGTGCTTCAGCCAAAGAGAAAGTGGCAGCCTGGGCCACAAGGCAAACGTGCATCTCTCCCTTTCACCACAATTACAAGAAGATAAGTTTTACATACATGGTCACTGTTCCACTTGGGGGTATTTAATTTGGCATAAGGGGCTTTACATACTGTTTACCAATAGCCAATTAACCAGCTCCCCCTCTGTATATAAAACACGATTCATATGGGAGCACCGACTCATGTCCGAAGCAGCAAAGGCAACCGGGACAGCACGCATTTCCATGGCCGGTTCTTCCCGGTGAACTGCCTGTACCAAGACACGGACTAACAGCCGCCATGACCCAGGTTAACAATGGTAGTTAGTGGTGCTCATACCGAGAGGGTCGGGCCTGCAGGGGCGGCAGACCCGGACCTCCATTTTGGGGACATAACGGAACGCGAGCATCGCTAATTACACTCGTATATACACTAATCGACACCGTGTGACATCCGTCTCTAAACATGAAACTTGCATTTAACGCGCGTCTTAAATGTTCTAAGGCTCTCGTATGCAGGCCCCGCAGCCTGCGGCTAACGACCAGGCTAAGAAGTTAGCCGTACAGTAAGTCTCGATAATCCAGCAACCAGCAGCGACGCCTCTAGCTCCGGGGAAACAGCAGGACTGACGCGGCGAGGCGGCCGGCCCGCACCCGCAAGACGGCTAGCGGCCAAAGCCATGTCGGTATGCTGCCACATCAGGCCACCTTGACCGTCCCTTTGTTCCTACTGTGGTCGAACACCTAGAGCGGGATAAACCCCACAAAGACGGCTCTGTGAGGGCAGGGCGGCCGAAAAGCACAAGTTTTATGTGAAAATATTGGTCTAGAAGCCGTGATACTTACTCTTCTCCTTCCGCATCTGTCCCGGGATGCGGGATCTTTTGTGCTCATTAAACGTTACGGGTGACAGTCGAGCCCGAGCCGAAGCTGCCGTGCTAATGCTAGCCGGCTAAGTACCCATCGTATTCGTTTCCCAGCGGAGGGATTGAGCTAAGCTAAGCTATGTTAAAATAAGAAGGGCTAAGCTAGGCTAGGTTAAAAATGAAACGACCTAAACTATGAGAGGCTAAGCTATGCTAGGCTAGGCTAATTCGGCTCCAAACATACAATCGAACTCTGGCAAACGATGACCGACAGAGCGGAAGCTGTCAAGCAGTAGCGTTTGTTCCTTTAAAGATTTAACAATATCAACAATAAACGCGTTAAACTATTTACGGGTTTGGATGTCTCTAGAACCCAGTTAAGTTGTTTGACTTTTCTGTCGCTTCCCCCCTTCTCCTCTTCGCCTGTTGCATTATGGGAAAAGAGGCTTACAGGTAGAAAAAAGAATTGGATTTTCGAAAGAGTTTTTTTTCTGTCTTTTCTCAAACACCTATCAAAGTGCAATGAAGCCTTACAGAGAGCCACGTTTAATTATTCGTTTGGTGTGTTTCTTACATCTGTTTCAATTTGTTTTGGTTTTAACGACAGCGCTTAAAATGATGTCATCAGTTACACCCCTTTCCTACTCCTCTGAGACGTATGCAGTTACGCAATATTCTGGACAATAATCATATTACACTGAATTAAGACAAGCGTGTTTCAGTCCAAACCGTAACCTTGTTAATTTAAAACTACATTTAAAAAATACATCATCCGATATCCATATGCACTATAACATTTCTTACATATAAGTAGATTTTCCATTGTGTACCCTGGCCTGTGTTTGCGTCAGTAATTAAAATAGTTTTTAAAGGGTTTGTGTATGGGTTTATGCATATTATGTTTGGGATAGTTTCACATGTATTTGCATACTTATGACAAAAAAAGAAATTCAAGCACAGGACATGTGTATACATGTTTACTTTTATGCTTTATTTGCATTATGTGTTATTTTGTGTGTAAGATAAGCTATGAACTTTACTGATCCCTACCGTAGGCTACATTTAGTGCAGACAGGTAAACACAGTAAGTTTTTAAAAGTATATGGCACACAAACATAACATCCTGTAAATAGTTTTATGTATTATTAGTGCTAGTACTGTGGCAAGCCGGCTCAGAACAGAGTACTGTTGCTTTATCTGCAGGGTTGGTGGTTTGAATCCCACTTTCACTCCATATGGATGCAGTTTGCACGTCTTCCTTGTCTTGTCTAGGTTTCCACTGGGTACTATGCTTTTCTCCTACCATCCAAAATATGCAGGTAAGCTAATCAGCATCTCCAAATTCGCTGTATTGTGCCATGTATTAGACTGGCTTTCCATCCAGGGTGGACCCTTGCTTTGTGCCTCATGCTTCCTGGGGTAGGATTCAACCCCCCAACCCCCCCCCCCCCCCCCCCCCCAAGGTTAGCAGTTAAAATACGGGTGGGTGGATTATTGTTAGCAGCTCTAGTAATCTTATATAGTATGCATACTTAATTGCTTGTGACAGCACATGAAATATATTCTTAGCTGAAACATCTAGGTTTCACCACCAACTGGAAACCCTGTAGGGCTACTGGGTCTGTCCATCTGGACAACTGTTATCAGCACAGCCCCTGTGCTTGGTTTCATCTCGCATACATATATTTTACTCAACTATTTGCAGCTCAGAGAAAAAAGTAGCAATATCTTTATTAGGACCCGGTACTATATTAATCATATGTATATCAAGAAGTTTACAGTGCAAAACACTAAACCTTTTACATGCCTGTAAATTTATCTCTGTGAAATGAAATACAAAAAACAAATGTATTCCATTTTACCTCCAAAGTCGGGTAATGGGACAAATACCTACCAAATAACAAATTTGTATTATGAGTGGCATCATGCAATTATCACATATGGGTTCTATGTAATTTTCAATTTTAGTTCTAACTTCAGAGAAATGGGTAGATGAGTCACAATACTGAAACAGGCATATTAATAGGTTTAAAAATGTCATACAAGGGC